>NC_133111.1:14140987-14423157 GCF_022965805.1 Primulina eburnea
AAACTTGATTCTAGATATCAGTTGTGCTAAGTTTTCAATCGAGAAAGTCGAGTTGTAAACTAAGATTTTCAGTTTTGGCATTGTTAAGTCCAAACTGAATTATGTCCGTACAAATCTTGTATTGATCAAAATCTTTTAGTGGAAATACTATCTTCGTGACGTAGGAGTAATTGAAAGCTCCGAACATCCAGAAACAAACTCTGTGCTTCTTTTACAAGCTTTTCAGTTACTATATTCTATCTTTCAGTCAATTATATTCTGCACTTGACTGTTAACTGATTGTGATCGACTGACAAGATTTTGAGGACCGGTTTCACACCAAACCGATTCAAACCTTCGAAAAAGAGATAAAAACGTTGAGTGTTTATTCAACCCCCCTTCTAAACACTCTTTTTCCTATAACCAATCCTATCAAGTAGTATCAGGGCAGTTGAATCTTGTCTCAGAATATTCACACTTACAAACTAATCAACATGTCTTCATTCAACAAAATACCAATGTTTTCCAGAGAAGATTTTGACGATTGGAAAATTAGAATGCAGGCTCATTTAGCTGCACAAGATGACGATATGTGGTATGTCATCACTGATGGTCCTATGAAGATTATAAAAGCAAACACTGCAGTTACCATTACACTCAGGGCACCTCACCGAAAAGAAAAGCTCAGAGATGAGTGGACAACTGAGGACAAAAAGAAAGCCAATCTAAACAATGTGGCTAAAGATATCTTATACAAATGTTGGATAAAGTCACTTTCATCAAAATCAAGATGCTGACATAGCTGTGTGAAGTAAACGAGCAGACTAAAGAGAATAAGCTATCAGTTGTCGTTCAAAAATTTGATAACATCAAGATGAAAGCTGGAGAATCAGTGTATGAATACGACAAAAGAGTCAATTGCATTATCAATGAATTAAATGCACTTGGAAATGTGTACTCCAACAAAAAGGTTGCACTGAAAGTTTTCAGGGGTCTTCCCAAGGAGTAGGATGTTAAGACCATGGCGATGAGGGAGTCAAAGGACCTGAACAAGGTTGAGCTCCATGACATGTTTGCTGATCTGAAGGCCTATGAGTTTCAGCTGCAGTGTAGAGAAGGAGAACCCTCAACACCAGCAGCTACTACAACCGCTTTAACTGCTGTCAGACTGGAACCAATTGGTTCAGTTGACAAATCTGCCGATCAGTTGAGTAATGATGCAATGTCATTGTTTGTTAAAAAGTTTTGAAGGTTTATGAGGAAGAATTAAGGAAACTTCCAGAAGTAATACGAGAGAAACAACTACAAAGAAGAATCCTATGTTTGCTACAACTGTAGCAAATGTGGTCATTTTATAGCAGACTGTCCTAAGCCAAAGAAGGACAGTCGAGTGTCAACTGATAAGGGAAAGAAGCCCTTCGAGCAAAAAAGAAGGACCAGGGATGAGAAGAAGTCATTCAAGAAATAGCACGAAGTGATTTTGGCTGAAGAAATCAAATCAAAGTGGCTGAAACTGACAGTGATGAGTCAGAACCTGAAAGACAAAGCAGTTCAAGTGATGATGAAGAGGAAGTGAAGTGTTTAATGGCTGATGATGCTGAACTGGAGTCAGCAAGTGAACATTTATTTGACTTTAGCTCTACTGATTTCACTCGTGAGGAACTCATTACCACCTTGCATGATATGGTAAATGAGTATCACAAACTTGCTCGATCATTTCAGAAGGTAAGAACTGAGCAAACCGATCCCAATGACAAAAAGACATAAACTGATGAATCAGTTGAACTGTTGAGTCTGAAAAGGGAGATTGCACAACAAAAAGCTGAAATGATTGAAAATCAAGCTTTGATATGTCAGTTAAAAACAGAGATTTCAAAACATACTGAACTGATTCAATCTTGGAACAAGTCTTCAGTTGCATTGAATGAAATGCAGAATTCTCAAAAATAAGTTGATGATAAAACTGGTTTAGGTTTTAAAAGTTTTGATGAAAATTTTGCAAGTGATACTCAGCCAAAGTTGAATAAAAGCAAAGGAAAGTACATTACCTTTGTAAAATCAACTATGGTAAATTAATTTTCAGAACCTAGTAGACCATCTGTTCAATTGATTGAAAGTAAGAACAAAGGCAAACTGCATGGTATTGGATATAGCTCTGATAGTCCAACTGATACAATAAACTGGTCACCTAAACGGCCCAGTCACAAAAATCAATACTCAAGGAATGATTATTACAATTACTACAACTGTAAGCCAGTTCAGAAACTGAAAAAACCCGAAAATCCTTACTTGAAAATTTGCGGAAAATTAAAAATTTTCTTTTTAAAGTAAGTAAAATTGCCTCATTAATAAAATCAAATGATGAATCAAGTTCAATGTTTAAAAATAGTAGCGGAAGAAAATAAAGTTTGCCAAAAATAACAATTTAAAAATATCCAACGACTGATAAAATTGTTTGCGGAATAAAATAACAAATGCTGGACTGAGGTCCTTGGGTGCCACTACTGCCGACCCAAGCTGGCTTACTGGTCCCCGCCCTCAGCCCTGGCCTCATCAGTATCTACAACAATCAAGTCTAGTGAGCCTAAAGACTCAGCATGCAAATATCGTAGGTAACGAGTAAATACTGAAGTAAAATGTGCATGGGATAAAATATCATGTCATGAGGCCTGCTGAAAATAATCTGTACTGAGCAATTATAATGCGTGCATAACTGAACTGAAAATCACAGTAAAAATATTTGCTCCTTGGAGCCCTGTACTGAAATAACTGGTAAAATTTTCTGTTGAGATTATGGTCTACGCCTGTGGCCCCTGCACTAAGCTGAACTGATGGGTAACTGGCTACCGGGGAGTCTGAAACTGAACTGAGCTGGCCGGTCACTGGCGACCGGGTGGTACCAAACTGAACTGAGCGGTCACTGGCGACCGTATAAAATAATACTCCCACATAGTGAATGAACCACAAGCCATATCACATAAATCTCAAAAATAATCATTTTCTATTTAATGCATAAAATAATTAACTGTCATAATGAAAATTCCTGTATATTTTACCAACTGGATTGGATTGGAGCGTCCCCAGGCTCGCTGCAACCTAACGGTGTCATGAAAATATGCAATATATTTTTCTTGACCAAACTATGAAATTTACGTTCAAAAGATGCAACTATGATGCCTAATGACTTCGCATTTAATCATGACTCCGAACCAACCTGAACCGACACTTAACCGACATAAAGTCATGATTAAAATACGCTTAAAATACTGAAGTATTGCTCCTATAATGATGAGGGTCAAAATCTAGGTGAAATGGAGGCCAAAACATGAAACGCTCTTTCGAGAGTCAATTTGGCACATCGCACCATAAATTCTCGTACGACCTCAAAAATGATCCGAAACACGAACGGTCAAAAACACGACCTTCCCAACTCAAAGGGGCACTGTCCAGTCCAAGGCCATAGGCTAAAAGCCGACCGAGAACTTGAACGAGCCTCCGAACCGACACAGCAACTTGCTGTAATTTTCCAGCCGCTGTACAATCGCGAATCTTGTGTTGTTTTCGAGACTACTGGCCATTAGGGGTGTGAACCACCGACCAGAGACTCTTACCAACATCCCAAGGAATGAGTTGAACCATGGCTAAGGGCCCTAGGCCAGCCACAATCCACATCACACCATAACTCAACCGAAACTCCAACCGAGAACCCACGTGCATGCGTGTGTATTGTTTTGCTTTGATCGATGTCTTGTGTCGTTCCAATGGCCATTTGATTGACCATGGCACGATCTAGACATCTAGGGGCATGGTATGAACCGTGGCTAAGGGCCATAGGCCAACCAAAATCCATACCAAACCAACCAACTCGAAGCACAAGTGCTGTCCAACCAAATGGGCGAGAAGGGGAGGGGTTGTTTTGATGTTTTGCGTAAAAACTGATGAGCCAAAAGGGCAACTTAGTCACATCCTAGACATGGTATAGAAGTGATCTAACCATGGCTATAGGCCCTTGGGCAACCAAGATCAGATCCCTTCTCCTTGGACAAAAAATCTGAATTTTTGAAGCTCAATATGACACTCATGGGGGATGTGCTGTCATTGACGAATTCTATTGTGTTTGGGGCTGGAACCAACGTTCTATCATGACCCTAACATGTCCTAGTACATGTCCATACGCAGCTTTGAGCCCCTGGAACGATCCATCCCTGAAATCGAAACAAAACATACCCACAGGTGAAGCATGAAAGTCGATAAAAATCTGTGCAGAATTTTCGTTTCTTGTCTACTGAAACTTTCGGTTTTTGCAATGATAAACCTGATCATGTACTGAAAAATAATTAATAATATGACTTGATTGAGGTTTGAAAGAAATCTAGACATGCCTGGTTTCGTTTCGAAAGAAAACGAACGAAACGACGACGACGCGGCACAGAGGAGTGGAACGCTTCTTTCCTTCCCTCTTCTACTCGATTTTTCTCCCTTCGCTTAGCTATGAGTCCCACGGTTTTCCTCTCTCAAAAACACTCTGAATTTCGTGACTAAGGGAGGGGATATGATGGTTAGGGGAGTGAGGGAGATGGGTGCAAAATATAGGGAAATAATCAAGACCAAGTCTCCATTTTTTTGAAATTTGAATTGTGGTTTGCTATCAAATATACTTGGAGGGATTATGGTGGTGCAATGACCGATTCTACATGCTCATCTAGACTAGTATAATGTTTTAACATTAATTAATTAAGGTTGATTACTAATTGAAAAGGTTAGCATGCTAAAAGATGACAAAGAATTGGTCAAAGGATGAGTTGGCAAATGAATTATTTGATCAACAAAGGGGTGGCCGAAATTTAACAACTAAAGGGAAGGGGAAAATGTTATCTAGCTAGTAAATTTATAATCCTTAAAAGCCTCACTAATCCTTTAATTAATTTAGTGAATTAATCCCTTAATTAAGTAACTTAAATGAGCTTATTTCTTAATCACCTCAAGTAACTTAAATTAGATCCTCGAACCTCCTTATTAACTTAAATTAACTTACTTGCTAGCTAAAATAAAGTCTAGAAATATTTATGGAATCTTAAATTCTATCTCAAAGTTCCAACTCCAGTCCGGCCTCACCGAAATAACTGAAATGCTAAAAATCAAACTACTGCATGAAATAATAAAATAATTAACTTCAAAGAAATGCCTTTAAAATAATCATGCAATGAAGTCAATTAAATTTTAAAAATCTAGAATTATGCATGGCTTATACGTAGACTGATTTACGGGTTCTACAATCCTTCCCCCCTTAAAAGAAATTTCGTCCTCGAAATTAGAACTCACCGAATAACTCGGGGTAACGCTCTCTCATCTCCGGCTCAGACTCCCACGTAGCTTCCTCCTCAGAATGGCTGAGCCATTTGACTTTGACTCGCTTAACCAGCTTGTTCCGAAGCTTCTTCTCCTGTCTGTCTAGGATCTGCACGGGTCTCTCCTCATAAGATAAGTTCGGAGTAAGCTGCAACGGCTCAAAATTCAGCACATGCGAAGGATTTGCCATATACTTCCTCAGCATCGAGACGTGAAAGACATTGTGTACTCCGGCCAGATTCGGCGGAAGAGCTACACGATAAGCTAGCGTCCCAACTCTGTCGAGGATCTCAAACGGTCCAATGAATCTCGGACTGAACTTCCCTTTCTTGCCAAATCTCATGACACCCTTCATAGGTGCCACTTTCACAAAGACATGATCGCCCACTGCAAACTCTAAATCTCTTGTGATCAGAAGGTCTCGCGAATTTTTATATGTGAGACGAGTGGACCTTACCGATATTCACAATAAAAAGTAATACTCTTAGAATAAAACTTAAAATTAAAAATTGTTGTCACATGTTCTTAATTATTCCAAATTATAAGTAAGTATTATTTTAGATTTTCAATATGTAATTTTTACATTTTATGAACATATTTATCAATTAATTGATGTAATAAGTAGATAAATATCAACATCATATACTCAAATGTTTTCTTTCACTCTTATATTGCTTAATTAATTAAAATATATTCATATAATTCTATTTACATTTTTATATTGCTTAATCAATTCAAATCATTGTATTTGTATTGTTATTTTAGTTCAATTTAGTCCTTAATCTGATATATCAATATTCCAAATTCTTATAATTTGTTTTGATCTATCTTTTTCCGAACGAAATGTTATTTGATGGATTTGATCACGTTATGCAAAGATTAAAAATATTTTTACTATTAATTTATTTTTTAGTTATTTAGAATATGGGTTCACGTGCGGATGCACGTGCTTTTTTGCTAGTAACAATAAGTATGTGATTTAGGGAAACTCAAGTATATCCTACTCGAGTCGTTCTCCCGGTACCACAATGAATTATACCTTTCTTTTATTGTAGTTCTGACGCTGTTCCTGTCTGAAATTCAAAGTCTGTCAACACTCAATCTGGCAATGACAATATCAATAATACCATATCAATATCCTACTCAAATCAATACAAATCTGATCAATCTGGATTTAATTCAAAACCAACGGCATAACCGTACAATCCCGATATCCCGGTCAATACAATCTCAACAGATATTAATTACAATCCATAACCAATATCCAATACAATCGGTAATTAATCAATAATCCAAATCTGTCCAATATCAATCAATATAATCTGAAAAATCATAACAATTCTATAATCAATCTGTTTCTCAATCTGACTTCGATTCTACGATGTCTAACATGTCAAGAACATCATATATGAATCCTATTCAATTCTGACAATAGCATAATTTCAAATGATATCAGAAATCAATAAAACTTACGGCATGTAGTAGCTGTCAACGATAGGATCACAGTACTAAAGTCAGATTACAATTCGGACGGACGGATTTTGCAAGATTGAAACTTGAAATGCAAAGAAGCTAAACTTTCCCCTGGAATTCTTTTCTTTCTCCCGTGGCATCTGAGAAGAAAGGCTTGTTTGTATATATATACATTGCATGCTCAAAGCTAGGTGGCTCGCTTCTTTGCAAAACACGTCTCGCACATATGCGCGACATCACTCGGCTCATATGCGCGAGACACTATGTCTCGGCGTGTATCATGCACAGCGCCTCGCGCATATGTGCGCCCTCATTCGGCGCATATGCGCGAAGTCCTTAGCAATTCTTCACAACTCTCGGGTACCCTCGCACACATGCTCGAATCCATGTTGCGCATATGCACGAGGTTCTCTACCCACTCCGCGCATATGCGCGAGGCTCAATCCTCACACATATTTCAAATCTCCTTTCCGCCTATCCCGGTCTAATCTATTCCATTTATAATCACATCGCAATTATCCACAAATCATATCAGATTACAGTAATCAAAATTTTGGGCATTACATCCGACTTCTGACCCTAGCCCTTATCCACCATAACCAGACCCTAGGCCACCCTCTCATGACCCTAACCAAACCCTAGGAAACCTACCGGACTAAACTTACCCAGCCTGGAAGCCACAGCCCCAACAGCCACACTTTTCCAAGCTTGCGCGGCCTCATCATGCGATCACCCTAGTGCTTCGAGCCAGATCTTTTGCAGCCGTATTAGGACCCTCATGCAGCACTCGTGAGTCTCCTAGTCATGCTCTAACAGTAGCTAGAAACCGTGATCATCTAGGACTCCTAGCCGAAGAACCCTAGCTCTGAAGGACTCTAATTTGTGTGCCTCACGCTACATGTTCTGTCCATCATTTTCTTCTGCTCTTAAGGACTCTAAATCCATTGAAAAAACGTCCCCTATGATGCCTCTACCATGACAGCACTTTTTTGCAAATATATCATAAGTTTTGGATCAAAAAAACTTGAGTTATTGACATGTTATGGCATAAAAACGAATTAAATACGAGACATAAATATTTTTCATGCAAAATAAATCAAACATGCATAATATTGTTTGAATGATGCGTCAAAGGGATTTAGATACGTTCCTTTGCGTTTTAAAATGCTCGAATACGTGATCGTTGGCGTGGGATGTGAGGAAGAATGAATGGGCAACGAAGACTCCTAGTTTTCTTCCCTTGATATTTTCGAATTTGGGTGTGTGTTGTGTGTGTAAAATTTCGACTTAATGAGGTCTCTCAAAGACTAGGTTTTCTATTTTATAAATTTTAATTTGCATGATAATGGATTTGGGTTTTGGGCTTTCAAGATTAGGAGCAATTGAGCCTACCCATCCTTTGCAAATTAGGCCCAATAACACCTATGTAATTGGAAAAAAAAAGTGATAACATAATCTAACTGCATGTGAATATAGGGAAAATGGAAAACGACTAATTAAAGGATTTTTTTTAAATATAAGGTGCATGCTTACATGTTTTACATGTTTAATAAAAATGTGTTTTAAAAGCTTATTTGATACGCGATCGAGGAACGGAAACTAGGGGCCATATGAGAGAAAATGTTATTATTAAATAATTATTTTCAAATATTTAATATATGGTATATGTTGTGTGGTATTTTCGAAAATGGGTACTTTGAAGTGATTTTATATGCCGAGTCGTATTTTTAAACGGCATTCAATTTTCAAAGTAAATATGAACTTTTTAAAAACTCGAGTAATATTTTCACAAACTTTCAGGAACAAAAAATTTTAAAGAATTAATTAATGGGATTAATGGCCCTATTATACTAGGTAAATGGGCATAAGCTTACAGTATGAGTTTTAATAAAGGCCTAAACCTTGGCCCTCCACACCCCATAACTCACGTCCCACCCCCTCACAAAAACACTAGGACTCTACCCTCCCCCAAAAACACACACCACACGAGATTTTGAAGGGAAAGCCACGAAAAGATTGAGGAAAAATTCAGTAATGTTCCCTCCGTTGACGTCCCTCGAATCGCCAAAAAATTTTCGTGTGTAATATACGCAAAGGCATGCTTATTCTCCTTTTCTCATCTATCATACCATATTATATGTTTGATGCATGGTTGCATGAAAAATATGATACCCTACTTTGTATTTTCGTTTTATTCCATGGCTTGCCTAAAACTCATGTTTTTATGTTCTAAACTTGTGTTAATGATGCATAAAGGGGATGCCATCATAGGGTTATGGTAAGTGATGTTTTTCCACATTTTTAAGGGCACTTAAGTGTGCGTTTTAAGGGCTGGAAAAGATAGGGAAGGAATAAGAACGAAAATAGACTCCTTAAGGGCTAGGAGTCTTCGAGCGTCACGGCTACCAACTGCTGATAAGGTGTGTACATGAGATATAAAAGGGGCTGTAGGGTGGTTCAAGAGGGGCTGCACGATGTTAGGTGTGAAGGGCTGATGGCTCGAACCAAAAATGTTGGTTATCATGAGTTAGGGTTTGGCTAGGGGGCGGCATGCTTTCTAGGTACGTGCGGCCATGATCTGCTGTTAGGGGCATGTTCAAGGGTCCTAAGAAAGGCTAGTATAGGTCCTTGGCCGATTGCATGGGAGCTGGAGTGAAGGCTAGGGATGAACCGCGCTTGAGGAGGAGGCGCGCTTGGCTTGAAGTTGCGGGTTTGGGGGCTGGATTTGTATGGGCTATAGAGGCTGGTCCAGTAGGGTCCTAAAGGGTTCAGTCTAGGTCCTAGGAGGGTTGGTCAGGGTCTGGTCCACTCGGTTAAGGTCTAGGTTAAAAGGATTTGAGGATGGCTTGTGCTAGGGTTTGATCAACAGAGGGAAGAATTTTTCAGTAGCTTAATAGACTTGATCAATGGACCTAATTGGCTTGCTTTGTGTTGAATATGGTTTATTTAGGTGTTATTAAGCTTTGCTCCAAGTTTGGTAAATGTTGGTTAAGTTTCGAGTCAATACGAGTCAAAACTGGGATGTACGTCTAAGTTTAAAAATGAATCAAGTAAATTATCGAAAAGCTAAATGTTAAGCCCATGGAATATTCAAGGGAGTGTTTTAAGGTAATAGGTTAAGTTGGAATGATTTTAGACGCTGTATCGAGGTCTAGGGATAAATGTGGAAAGTTATGCTTCTAGGGGTAAAACGATCATTTTACTCCAAAAAATGTAAGACGCCCTGACAGTGCCCTGAATGCTGTAAATAATGTTAATATGTTTATTTTAAATGTTTATAAAATTATATGATGAACCGCTAATGCTAAACTACATGTTTACATGCTTGATTTAAAAGAAAAATGATTTGTATATGCATGAATTTTTATAGTGATGAAAATATGAAAAGTTGAAGGAGGTGAAGTGATTGTAACTAAAATGATTATACAATGATTATGATGATACGATGATATGTAAGGTCAAGGCTCAGTTGACGGGTGAGAGTGTCGCTGATGTCCCCGCCGCCCAGTACTGTGGTTATACGTAGATGAATCCATCGACCTTCAGCTGATACGAAAGTAACAATTAATGATCTGAATTTAATTAAAGGAAAACGTATACGTATATGATGAAAGAAAATATGATATGATATGATGAAATGGAAAAAGTTGAAGTGTATGCATGTTCAGGAAAATCTATTTTCAGTAAAATTATTTTCACTATTGAATGTAGATATATGTGTATTAGCTGTTATCATGGTTATGGTTTGTTGAGTCAATAGACTCACTATGTATGATCGATGCAGGTGAGAATGATGTTGATGGAGGATTTGATGGTTGAACTAGCTGGGCTGAAGGTGCCCACAACCGGAGGACCGTCGCTAGTTTTTCGCACTTATGTTGATGTTGATGGAGGACTTGATGGTTCAACTAGCTGGGCTGAAGGTGCCCACAACCGGAGGACCGTCGCTAGTTTTTCGCACTCATGTTTATAATTTATGCTAATGATTTATATGAGAACCCGGGATTTTTCGATCCGAAGCAAATCATGTAAGAAATTCGAAATTGAAATTTAACTCAAACAAAGCTTAACAACTTTCATTCTAACTATAAAACTTGAATATTAACTTAGATTTTCAGTAAATCTAACTCGAGAAAATAGCTTCAGAGCTCAGGGATTAGCTCAACGGGAGGCCGAGCTGCAAAGAACCGCATCCATTGAAGAGTTGCCACGGGAGGAATAAAACCCCAGCTCAAGGACTCGATCTTTCAGCTCAAAGAAGCTCAACCAAGCTTGTACTAACAAGACCAATAAGGGAGCTAAAGGAGGAGCTAAAGGTTTTGACAAATTAAGTATGCAAGAAATGACCTTTGAGTTAACCCATGTCGGAGCTGCAAGAGGAGCTAAGGGCTAGGACACCTTTATTATGCAGGAAGTGACCCTTGGTGCTTGGCATGCCTTTGACCGCACTTATGGCTTGGCTTGGGGAGCAAGTGGCCGTCCACTTGGGGTAGGAGAAAGGCCATTTCGCCTATAAATATCACCACATGTGAATGAAAAAGTGTCACAAAAAGGCACCAAATTTTTGGCCCTCATCCTCCAACAAAACTTCTCCAAAATTCGACCAAGTCAAGCAAGGGGGAAGAAGGAAATTTTGTGCAGTCCAGAGTTGCTATCCTGCGTCGAAGTAGTGCTCGATCAAGGACAGAATTTGCTGAGGTTACGTCGAAGTGCTGCTCGATTTTTAAGAGGAAACTCCGTACAAAAGTCTGCAAATTCTGTAAATGGGTTTTTGAAATGTATATTTGTTTGTATTTTTAAATCTTGAATATATAAGTTATGACATGCATGAATGTGTATTTTCGAAGACAACATGATATACGTCTTTTAAAATTTCGATCGATTCTTCGAAATTCTTTGATTCCGCTGAATCCGTCTGAAACTCTGATATCTGAAACTTCTGATAAGTTCTGTCTGATAATTTTGAACTCTGTGTCGCACTGTTACGATTCAAATTTGAAATGGGACGAGAATTGTGATTTTGTCAGGCCCCCATGGGTGGGTATAAAACCATGTTCTGTCTGGCCCCCATCGGTGGGTATAAAACCGTGTTCTGGCCTCACCCCTTAGAGGACTAACATATTGGGGACAATTTGACCATGAAATCAGACGAGTAACAGTGTTATGTCTGTCTGTGAATTGTTCTGAAATGATCTGATTTTCTTCTGAGTTATTCTGAATCATCTGTTAACGTCTGTCTTATATTCCCTTCAATTCTGTTACGATATGTTAAGGGTAATAACTTTTGAAAGTTGTTAAAGAAATGTTTTAAAGAAACTAAGTTCTCTATATGTATCATTGGAAATCGATCGAACCCCCAATTGCTGAGTGTTTCCCGAAACACTCACTCCTTACAAATTTC
This sequence comes from Primulina eburnea, assembly GCF_022965805.1. Classification (NCBI taxonomy): domain Eukaryota; kingdom Viridiplantae; phylum Streptophyta; class Magnoliopsida; order Lamiales; family Gesneriaceae; genus Primulina; species Primulina eburnea. The sequence goes on from NC_133111.1 coordinate 14,153,190, forward strand.
AGATAAAAAACGAGGATCAACTGAAAAAGGAAGAGCAAAATGCATTTTGGGGATGGTGAATCAAGGATCGAGATCAAGATTCAAGAATTTTATTTTCCTTTTATTTCCGCTTCTAAAGCTTGGATGTAAATTCATTTCATTGTCATTGTAAAGACAATATTATTTTATGAAAAAGACTGGTTTTTGGCATTTCGATACGAGACTTAATTGTTTTTCAAGTAATTGTTAAACAATACCGGATGTCACCTACGCTTCGTGTAACGCCTCAGATTCGACGACTGTCCTCACTGTACCAAGACGAGTCTTTCCAGCATGCTTATGTTCTCACTCACACGCACCCTAGGAAACTTCCCAGGAGGTCACCCCTCCCAAATTGCCCTAAGTCAAGCACGTTTAACTTTGGAGTTCTTATGTGATGAGCTACCGAAAAGAAGATGCACCTTCGTGATATGAGTAGTACCAATCAAATCCCCCCTTCAACTGTACAATCCATTACATTGAACAGTCTCGGAATCCCTTTCGTTCCCGTGTGGTTCGGTTCATTCATGTTCCCTCCACCAAGAATCCTGCCAGGAGCCGCTCATTGTCCGTGCAACTGATGGCACCGGCGATCACCCCCCGCCCTCTTCGGCCCCGGGCCTCACATGCCCACCAGCTTCCGCTTAGTTCGTCCCCGAACCACACCGTACTAAGAGAGGTCGGCTCTGATATCAATTCTAACGCCTCAGATTCGACGACTGTCCTCACTGTACCAAGACGATTCTTTCCAGCGTGCTTATGCCCTCACTCACACGCACCCTAGAAACTTCCCAGGAGGTCACCCATCCCAAAATTGTCCCAAGTCAAGCACGCTTAACTTTGGAGTTCTTATGTGATGAGCTACCGAAAAGAAGATGCACCTTCGTGATATGAGTAGTATCAATCAAATATCCCCTTCAACTATACAATCCATTACATTGAACAGTCTCGGAATCCCTTTCGTTCCCGTGTGAGTCGGTTCATTCATGTTCCCTCCACCTAGAAGCCTGCCAGGAGCCGCTCATTGTCCGTGCAACTAATGGCACCGGCGATCACCCCCGCCCTCTTCGGCCCCGGGCCTCACACTTCAGACACGGGGCGTGACATTTAAGTGGTATCAGAGCCGCCAGGTTAATAATCCCGCTGGGATTTTGACAGCCAAAATTTGACGAAGTCAAATTTTGGCAAAAACCTAGTGTACCCCAATCTGAGTCCAACTTTCATCTGTTTCCCTAAATTTTTTGATCAAACTTTAAAAATCTATCCCTTCAATCGTTTCGTAAACTCTTAGTATCGAAAAATTTCCACGACAACTTTGTTTCTATTTTTGTGCCTTTCTATTCTTTATACGATTCTGATGCTTTACCTCGCTTTTTATCCTAGGAAATGGCTGCTCCACGTACTCGCGCTCAGGCTGCCCTTCGCATGCGCCAGCTTACGATAGATAACCAGGATAGGGAGATTGCGACTTTGAAGGCACAACTGGCTAAGGAAAAATTGGAAAAGCAGGAGCTTAGTGAGATCAGACACGTACTTGAGACTGGCGTTCAGCGATTGACTCATCATTTGGACTTGGCTAAGAGCCAACTTCTACAGATACCGACTGATTCAGCTCACATCGTGCGCTTAGCTTCACTCAACAAGGATTTGCTGGAGAGAGTAGAGATAGAGCGAGGATGTGCTACTCAGGCCCGTCAGTGCCAAGAGGAGTTCAACGCCAAGCAGGATCGGTACATTTCAAAGCTCCACGCCACTATGGACAGACTTCAAGATCATAATAACTACCTGCATAGGGTGATAGAGAACATGGAGGAAGAGGAGGAAGCATCGATGGAGGTGGTCGGTGACGACAGCGACGGAGGAGAGATGATAGATTTGATTAGTATCAGGGTTGTAATAAAAAAAATTATTATGGAAATAGTACTAAGTGTATCACCTTATTTCTAAATGAAATTTCTATTATCTTTAGATTATTGAATTTACATATCAAAATTGATAAAATATCTTATAAATTTTTCTATAAGAAATTAATTTCTTTTAACTTTTATAGGAAAGCAATCATGGATCCTCAAAGCATTATAACTGAACTTCAAAACGGCTCCACGAAAAGGAGGCGGAGATTAAAATATTGAAAGGAAAAAAAAAATGAAAAACTCTAGACAGAGATAACTACCAGTTGGATGTGAATAATGTATGCATGATGGAGGATCTTCGTGAGGCAAGAGTGGAAGAGAAAAGACTATGCGACGACGTTAGGCGCTATGCTGCCTACCACCTATAGTCTGAGCGACAACACGAAATCGCCAAGAAAGAATTGAACAAAGCTCAAGATAGGATTTTGACACTCCAAATCCGGGGTGAGAGCCTTCTCAAAACACAGCGCCGTTGATATAGGGGGATTTTACTTGTTTTTCATATCGTGTTATGCCTCGTTGTGTTGAATTTATCGTTTAGACTGCATGCATTTATTGTTCTTTTAGAGTAGTTTATATCTTCGTGTTGCTCATGTGTTTAGTTGGCGAAAATTCAGGAGATTCATGCAAAACTGAAGATCAAAGCGAGAAATTCGAGAGACCTCCGCCCGAGCGGACATTCATGCCCGCCCCGGCGCATCCAAGGCGTGAGAAAATAATTTTTGCGAAAAATCATCCGCCCGGGCGGATACTTATGTCCGCCCGGGCACGCCAAAGAAAATAAGAAAAATGAAAATTTGCGAAGACCACGCGCCCGGGCTAAAACTTATATCCGCCCGGGCGCGTCAAGGTGGGACAAAAATTAGATATTTGCGAAGACCATCCGCCTGAGCAGAAACTTATGTCCACCCGGGTGCGCCTGTAATTTTGGAAAGATTTTTGGACAATTCCTTACCTTATTTTCTGGATATGGGCAATATGGTAGGGGGTTGGAGGACGATTTGGAGACACTCAGACATAATATTTCGCAGCCGCCACAAGTTGGATATAATTTTGCGCTTGGATTGAAGATTCGAGGATTTCTGGGCACCGTTCTTCGAGTTTTTCGTCAATTCTAGTATTTCTAATTTATTTTTCATTTTTTAAACATTGTTGTGTTTATTTTCAATATGAATTATAGTAGCTAACTTTTAATTATTTGTTGGGATTTAAGGGGATCCTACCCCGAACGTTGATTTGAATTAATTTATATTTCGATTGTTTCGTTATTCTTGATTATACTACTGTTTTATTGTGTTGTTAAAGTGTAGCTAACTTTAATAACGATTTTATATTGCGAGTGAGTTCGAGAGAATAACTTGTGATAGGAACGAGTAGTATAATCCATGGATATACAATTTACATAGAGATATGAAATTGGATACGCGTCGATAGTCATAGTCCTAAGGGTCGAAAACTAGGGGATTTCACATATCGAAATGCAATTCAATCTTGATAATAATTAAAGACATTTAATTACTTCATTGAGTAGAATTAGTTTGGCATAGCTCGAGAGAGTGTGTTCAATTGAATAAGAAATCCTGTCAGAACCATAAAATCAATATCGAACGAATTAATAAATTAACGAGGGGTAGGTGAACCGATATTCCCAACAAATTCATTTCTTATTGAATTTTACTCAACCATTTTAGACATTATATTTCATTACTTGATTTTGAATAATTTTTATTTGCATGTTTATTTGATTTTAGTAGTAATAAAACACCCAATCACTTTTTGTTGCTAAAGATCTAATAACTGAAAATAATAATTGTTAAATACAGTTTTCAGTGGAACGATACTCATACTCACGTACATTATACTATAACTTGACATTGTGAACTTGCGATTAATTTTGAGCATATAAAACATATTTTTTATTAAGGATTTCACGGTACAAGTTTTGCTCGATCAAGTTTTTTGCGCCGTTGCCGGGGACTGTTAATCTACAATTTTATTTTCAATTATTTACTTCAGCATTCTCTATTTTCACTTTGGTTGACACCTTCGATTTCTTTTCCGCAGATATCTCTCTTGTGCATGCCAAGGTCTCTAGAGTCTGAACTAGAGACATTCGATCCCGAGATTGAAAGAACCTTACGTAGAAGACGACAACAGCAAAGACTATGAGACATAATGAACAGGAACAAACGTGAGGAGGAGCATCACGAAGATCCACGGATCGAAGAGCCAAGGCGCATACCCATGCTTGAGTATGCGCAACCATCGCTTGATGGAGCACGACCAAGCATACTACGACCAACTGTTAGGGAAAACAAGTTTGAGATCAAGCCAGCAATAATTCAAATGATCCAGAACACTGTCCAATTCGGGGGAAACACGCTAGATGATCCGAACACTCACATCGCCGACTTTTTAGAAATTTGCGATACTTTTAAATTTAATGGAGTTTCAGATGATGCTGTTAGACTACGTTTGTTTCCGTTCTCTTTGTGTGATAAAGCTAAGTCTTGGTTGAATTGTTTGCCTGTAAGTTCAATCACAACTTGGGAGGATATGGCCAAGGCATTCCTCTTGAAATACCTCCATCAAAAACCATGAAGCTGCTGATCGAGCAAAACTTGCACAGAAAAATCCCCAATAAAAATATGATTTTGTATGCTCAAAATTAATCGCAAGTGCATGATGTCAAGTAATAATATAGTGTACAAGATTACGAGTATCGTTCCACTGAAGACTGTGTCTAACAATTATTATTTTCAGTTATTTAACATTTAGCAACGAAAATTGAGTTGTGTGATTATTCCTACTATACTCAAATAAATATGCAATTAAAATGATTCAACAAGTAATGAATGAGAATTTAATCTAAAATGTTGAGTTAAAATTCAATGAGAAATGGATTTGTTGGGAATCTCGGTTCACCTACCCCTCGTTTATTAATTAATTCGTTCGATCGTGATCTACGCTTCCGACAAGATTTCCTAATCTATTGAACATACTCTCTCGAGCTATGCCAAACTAATTCTACTCAATGAAGTTATTAAATATCTTTAATTATTTATCAAGAGCAAATCGCATTTCGATCTATGAAATCCCCTAGTTTTCGACCCTAAGGACTATGACTATCGGCACGTATCCAATTTCATATATCTATGTAAATTGTAGATCCGCGGATTATACTACTCGATCCTATCACTCGTTATTCTCTCGAACTCACTCGTGATATGAAAAGGTCGTTAAAGTTAGCTACGCTTTAATGACACAGTAAAACAGTAGTAAAATCAAGAATAACGCACAATCGAAATAAAGATTAATTCAAATCAACGTTCGGGGTAGGATCCCCTTTAATCCAACAAATATTAAAGTTTAGCTACTAAAGTTCATAATTGAAAATCAACAAAACAAAGTTCAAATGATAAAACTAAATAAGAAATACTAGAGTTGATGAAAAACGCGAAGAACGACGCCCGGAAAACTTCAAATCTTCAATCCAAGCGCAAAGTGCTCTCCAAACTTGCGGCGGCTCAAGAACAACGTCTGAATATGTCTGAATGCCACCCAAAAAGTCGTCCAAAATCCTTCCATATCAGCCACCCTCTCAAAATAAGGTAAAGAATCGGCTGCAAAAATCTTGCCAAAATTAGGTGGCGCTCGTGCGGTAACGAATTACCGCTCGAGCGCCACACTCTGTGTAGAGTGCCTGGGGAATGCGACTTCTGGCGCTCGGGCGGTAGAAAAGTACCGCTCGAGCGCCAACCTCTCCGTAGATTCTTCCTTGTAGATCATTCCTCGCGCTCGGGCGGTAGAATTTCACCGCCCGAGCCCCACATCTTCTGTCTGTCTCTTCAGCAACTCACCTCTCGCGCCCGAGCGGTAGAAAATTACCGCTCGGGCGCCAACCTTTCTGTACACAACATCTTGTTGGCTTAGCACTCGGCCCCGAGTTCCGTTTTTCCGACCGTTTTTCCTGCAAATTCATCACCCGACAGTGAGACATGATAATATGCAAATGTTTACTCTAGAATGACCAAAATGTAAACGAAATCTATGCATGCACAATGCAAACACACACAAACTAATGCAATAAAATACGTAAAAATCACACACATCACCTGCAAGCGGACATAACCACCTTCTCTCAATTTGAGCAGGAGTCACTCTACGAGGCTTGGGAGCGCTACAAATACTTATTGCGAAGATGCCCACATCATGAGTTGCCTCTTGGGTTAGTGGTCCAAACTTTTTACTATGGTTTAATTTCATCTAACCGAACCATGATAGATGCTGCGGCCTGCGGAAATCTGTTGAGGAAAACAGCCAAAGAGGGGTATGAGTTACTAGAGGAGATGGATTCTAGCAGCTAACACCCTCAATCTGAAAGGAACGCTCAGCGAAGGAATGCAGGAGTACACCAGGTAACTGACTTTTCAGCTGTCACCGCACAATTAAAAGCACTCAACAGGAAAATAGACAGCATGAACGTCAACGGGACAGCGATGCGCCTGCAAGAGATATTTTGTGAAAGAAGAGCACTATGTTAAGGACTGTCAAGACAGTAATCCTTTCTATGTAAATGAGGAGGTACCAGTGAACCAAGTGGGAGTCCCCAACCGTCCGAGGAATGATCTGTACTCAAACACATACAATCCTGGATGGAGGCAACATCCCAACTTCTCATGGGGCGGACAAAACAGAATCGACCGCAAGGAGGACAATCATATGGGAAACAACCGATGTATAGATCTGATCCTCCTAGAGAAGAGAAGTCCAACCTGGAGCAAATGATGTCTAAGTTTATTTCATCCACTGAAACTAGACTTCAAAACCAAGATGCATCAATAAAAGGGCTCGAGAATCAAATTGGACAGTTGGCCAAGATGATAGCAAGTAGAGAACCGGGCACCTTGCCAAGTAACACAGAGACAAATCCAAAAGAGCAAGTGAAGGCCATTGAGTTGAAGAGTGGGAAAGTTTTAGAGTCAAGAGAAAAAGAGAAGACTCAAAAATTGGATGAGCATTCTGAAACATCAAAAGGTAAGTCCTCTAACTCTACACCAGCACCAACTGCACAACCTAAAATTGTTATTCCTCTACCTTTTCCTGCAGCACTGAAAAAAGCAACACTAAATGCACAATTCGGTAAGTTTCTTGAGATATTTAAAAAATTGCATATTAATATTCCTTTTGCCGATGCTTTGATGCAAATGCCGAGTTACGCTAAATTTTTAAAAAAAATCTTAGCAAACAAGAGAAAGTTAGAGGATCACATGACGGTGAATCTTACTGAAAATTGCTCTGATTTAGTGCAAAGCAAGATCCCACTGAAACTTAAGGATCCAGGGATTTTTTCTATTCCTTGCATGATTGGTGATTGTTTTCCACAAAGCTTTGTGTGATTTTGGTGCAAGTATTAATCTTATGCCTTTGTCTGTGTTTAGGAAACTTGGGTTGAGGGAACCTAAGCCAACAAGGATGTCTTTACAACTAGCAGACAGATCTGTCAAGTATCCACAGGGAGTTATTGAGGATGTGCTAGTGAAAGTGGATAAGTTTATTTTTCCTGCTGATTTTGTGGTGCTCGACATGGAGGAGGATATGGAGATGCCATTGATTTTGGGGAGACCATTCCTTGCGACTGCAAAGCTCTGATTGATGTTCAAGAAGGGAATTTGAGATTGAGAGTGGGCGAGGAAGAGATTACTTTTGATGTTTTTAATGCACTTAAGCACACACTGCATTCTGATAGTTGTTATAGAATTGATGATTTTGATGCTTTTGTGTCTAACTATGTGCAGGATGCTCTTAGGGACCCATTGGAGGCCACTCTCACTACTGAAATGAGAGAAGATGAATTGGATGCAGAGAAAGCCGAAATAGTGGCATACCTCAATGCCAACCAGCCATGGAAGAGGCCAATGAAGATGAGATTGGAGGATTTGGTAGATCGAAGAGACTTGCTCCCTCAGAAGTCAAGCCTGGAGGAGCCACCGACGCTTGAGCTAAAACCATTGCCTCCACACCTAAAGTACATATACCTAGGTGAGAATAACACTTTACCTGTCATAATTTTTGCTGCTTTTACAGATGTGATGGAGGACAAACTGTTGGAAGTCTTGAAAGCACACAAGAGTGCTTTTGCGTGGAAAGTGGCGGATAAGGAATCAATCCATGAGTCTGCATGCACAAGATCTTGATGGAAGATAAGTACTCACCTCTTGTGCAACCTCAAAGAAGATTAAATCCAACGATGCAAGAGGTAGTAAAAGCAGAAACTATCAAACTCCTTGATGCAGGTATTATCTATCCTATATCTGATAATGTATGGGTAAGTCCTGTTCAATGTGTGCCGAAAAAAGGTGGGATTACTGTGATCACAAATGAGCAAAATGAATTAATACCCACTAGGACAATTACGGGTTGGTGTGTGTGCATTGATTATAGGAAATTAAATGATGCTACCCATAAAGATCATTTTCCACTGTCCTTCAATGATCAAATGCTTGAGAGGTTAGCGGGTCATGAGTTTTATTGTTTTTTGGATGGGTATTCAGGGTATAATTAAATTATGAATGCGCATGAGGACCAAGAGAAAACCACTTTCACTTGTCCTTATGTCACTTTTTCTTTTAGACGGATGCCCTTTGGTTTGTGTAATGCCCTTGCCACTTTTCAACGATGCATGACCGCTATATTTCATGACATGATAGAATCCTTTCTTGAAATTTGTATAGATGACTTCTCAATTTTTGGGTCTTCTTTTGATGAATGTTTGCAGAATTTGAAGGTGGTATTGATGATATGTGAGGAGACGAATTTGGTGCTGAATTGGGAAAAATGTCATTTTTTGGTACAAGAAGGAATAGTATTGGGGCATAAGATATCAGGGCATGGAGTAGAGGTGGATAAGGCAAAAGTTGAAGTTATCAAGAACTTACCACCTCCGGCATCCATTAAGGGAGTTAGAAGTTTTCTAGGCCATGCCGGTTTTTATCGATGTTTTATCAAAGATTTTTCTAAAATTGCCAAACCTTTATCATCCTTACTTACGAAGGATGTGCCCTTTGCCAAATTGGCTTAGCACTCGGCCCCGAGTTCCGTTTTTCCGACCGTTTTTCCTGCAAATTCATCACCCGACAGTGAGACATGTTAATATGCAAATGTTTACTCTAAAATGACCAAAATGTAAACGAAATCTATGCATGCACAATGCAAACACACACAAACTAATTCAATAAAATACGTAAAAATCACACACATCAACCCCCTCATACTAACCTTTTGCTTGCCCTCAAGCAAAATAGGTTATAGACCACAATCAAAACACGAAACAAACACAAAAGGGAGGGTACTGAAACAACTAAAATGATGGTGAAGTAGCGAACAGGTATCTCCTGCCTCAGCGGGTGTGTGAACCACATCCAATTAGGCAAATCACAACATTCATCAATACCCTTTTTAAAGCACCTTATAGCATTTTGATTTGACCAAAAAGTGTGGTCGTGTGTGTGCCGTGGGTCTCACTAGCTCGTGCTTCAGACAGTTTTGTTTGCAAATCATGTGAGTCACCAAATCGACAATTCAATGCAAGTCTTCCTATCCTGAAGTCTGTTTCTAGTTGCGACCAACAAGTGAACACAAAGCGGCAAAATTTCGAGGTTGTACCACAGGAAGTAGGGAGTCAATATCATGAGGTTTCAAACGGCTCAACAAATGGGACGTACACTGATCATTTTCATTATGCACTTGTCAGAATTTTTTCTGACATTCCTCAACGCCTTACATCTCCATCTATTTAGCCTTGGGATAGGATTTCCTCCCTTTTTGGCTCCTCCACACCTTACATCCCTTTTTTTTCATTCAAAACACTATATATATAAATATATATATATATATATATATATATATATATATATATATTTTAGTGCATAGTTTTCTCAAGTGTACTCCCTAGGTTTTGAGAATATGGAACGTTTGTTTATTTGGCTTAGGGATAACTCTTGAGGTATTGTGCACAATTGAGACGAAAATTATTTCGGTGGACTCAAGTGATCTAGTCTACTTCATGTCACTGGTCGGTCACGACTGTCAACAAAAATTCACTCAAGTTCGACTTGCATTTCATGTTTTTTCAATTTCTCCCACAGATTCTTAAACTCGACTGTCGTTTACACTACTAATACACCCACTATGTGCGCATAGGAAAATTTTCAATTCACTGGGGTATTCATAACGAGTGATAGGACTAAGTAATATGCAGTTCGTTTAACCCAAAATCATCACAGGCTACCAATTGACTAATGTCACCATCACTGAACTCATGCAAGACAAATACGAATGCAAACAAATAAGAATACGTACGACGACCCCCTCATACTAGACGTGTGCAATGTCCCCATTGCACAAAAGACTCAAAACACAGAAATGCAAACACAAATGCAGACTAATAAACATGAAAGCTAATAAAATGCTAGACTGAAACAACGATAAGAAAGAAAACAGAAAGCGGTAAAGAAATAAAAGTGCGAAGAAGGGGAAACAGTAAACTCCCCTGGTCAAGACTCTTCGTCGTCGTGCTCAGGTGGTGGCACTCCGGAAGCGTCCCCCTGCTGAGAATAATCATACTGGAACTGGAATGGGGGAGGAGATAGCGGAGTCGGTGGGATGGTTGACGGGTCAACGCCCCCGTGCACAAGCAAAGAGCGCATCATGGAGTCAATGTGAGATAAATGGTCCGTGACGTAAGAGTTGAACTGACTCTGATGCGCTTGGAAGGCGAGATTTTCATCCATCTTATCAGTCTGAGTTCGCCTTCGGGGTTGTGGTGGGCGACGTTGTGGGACGGCAGTGCTTGATCCACCGGCATCCTCCGCCCGAGGGGGAAAGTCCGCCCGTCGTTTTGCCCTTTTTCGCTGTTCATCCTCCTGACAAATTGGCTTCATCGGTTGAAGCCACTCCTCGTCGTCCCTGAAGTGCACCCCGGCCCGTGCACACAATTCGGAAATGATGGTCGGGAAGAAAAGACCTATGTGGCTGTTGTGGGCGCTCAGTGTGATTTGCGAGTTGATAAGTTTTCCCACATCGATGTCGTCTCCTCGGTGCAACGCAAAAAGTAACACCGCACGCTCCTTTTGCACCTCGATTTTGTGCGAGACTGGCATCATCCGTCGGGCCACAAACAAATACCACAAGGCAATATCAGCTCTCAAGTATTTCTCCTCAAAACAGCTCGGCGATCCACCCAATAGTTTCCACATCGCACCCGGGTGGCACAGAGTCTCGATAATCAGGTTGTAGTCGGGATTAACCACCAATGCCTGGAAATTAGAGTCATCGACCTCGGCCGTTTCCAAGAGGGCGTAAATCATGTCCGAATCAAACGGCACAAGTTTGCCTCTAACAAATGCCCTACTATCAGTTTGTTCAACGACATTGGCGTAGAATTCCCTAACCACCGACACCACAGCCGCCTTAGGTTGCTCACTAAATTTGTCCCATCCCCTTCTTTCTAATTCCACATTAGGTGGCATGTATCTATCTTCAAAAGTGCGACGAAATCCCCTCTCGGCTATGGGATTTCTATGTATTTTAGCATGATCATATCTCTCCCTAGCCGCCGCACTTACAAAACGTGTTCTATCAAATGAGGAAGAGGAAGAGGAGGAGCCGGGGTTACCTTTTTGCTTCTTGGGAGCCATTGTGTTTGAAGAATTGAGGGTGGAGATGGTGGGTGACCGGAGAGAAGAATGTTCTTGATTGCCTAAGCCGAGTGTTCCACTTAGCCGAGACTTCGAGTCCGGATTGAAGTTCCTGCACCACAAAATCGAAAACAAAATATGAGAGTAGTTAGGGATTTGGGGAGGGTTTAGGGAATTTTCGTGCAGAATGAAGAAAGGGGAAATGGGTTTCTTGTTTTAAAAGCTGTCGCGCTTGAGCGGTAGAAAACTACCGCTCGAGCGCGAACCTCTCTGGAATTTTTTTTTCCAGAGGTAAGCGCTCGCGCTCGGGCGGTGTAAAATTACCGCTCGAGCGCCAACCTCTCGGGAACTTTTTGATTCTTCGGGCGCGCTCGAGCGGTAGAAAACTACCGCCCGAGCGCTGAGTTCTCGGGAAAATTACACTTTTTTTTTAAAACAACAGTAAAATAAAATAAAATATGCTGACAAGAAAGAAAAAGAAAATTAAATTAAATGCAAGAGAAGGGAAAGAAAAGTAAGTTCTCAATTTATCGTCGAGAGCTAGACTGTCGCCCGGTCTCAGTTTGAATTGTCTTGGAACCGGCTGATTCCAAGTTGTGGCTTAACTGTGCCACCGATGTAGTGCTTCAGGCGTTGGGCATTGACCGTAAATGTCCCATCCTTTCCATCTTTCAATTCTACAGCTCCCGATGAGTAAACTTTGGAAATCACGAATGGACCAGACCATCGTGACTTCAATTTTCCGGGAAACAGTCGTAACCGGGAGTTGTAGAGTAGGACACTTTCACCCTCTTTAAATTCTCTTTCGATGATCCGCCTATCATGAGCCTTCTTTGTCTTTTCTTTGTATGACAGTGCTAGATCATAGGCCAGATTCCGGAATTCCTCCAACTGATCTAGTTGAAGCAAACGATGTTCACCTGCATCAGTAAAATTAAAGTTCATTGCTTTTGTGGCCCAGTATGCGCGATGCTCTAACTCTACAGGTAGATGACATGCTTTACCAAACAAAAGCCTATACGGCGTAGTGCCTATAGGTGTTTTAAAAGCAGTCCTATATGCCCAAAGAGCATCATCTAATCTCACCGACCAATCCTTCCTACTGACACCTACCACTTTCTCCAAATTCGCTTTATCTCTCGGTTAGACACTTCCACTTGCCCACTCGTCTGGGGGTGATAGGGGGTAGAGATTTTATGTGTGACACCATATTTGCTCAAAAATTTTTCAAATAATTTGTTGCAAAAATGCGTGCCACCGTCACTAATGATTGCTCGTGGTGTTTCAAATCGGTTAAAAATGTTTTTCTTTAAAAATTTTAGGACCACTTGAGCATCATTAGTGGCATACGCTTCCGCCTCTACCCACTTAGACACATAATCCACCGCAACCAAGATGTATTTTTTCGTGAAAGAACTGGGGAATGGTCCCATGAAGTCTATTCCCCACACATCAAAAACCTCACATTAAATGATATTATTTAAAGGCATTTCATGACGGTTAAAGATGTTACCTGACCGCTGGCATTTATCACAATGTAGCACATAAGAACGAGCATCTTTAAAGAGAGTTGGCCAATAAAAGCCACATTCAAGTACCTTGGATGTCGTCCTTGTTGGTCCGAAATGACCACCTACCTCACGGTCATGGCAATGGTTGAGAATTTGATCAAACTCTTCCTCCGCAACACACCGTCTTATCATGGAATCTGCACAAATTTTAAACAAAAACGGTTCCTCCCAAAAATAGTATTTCACGTCAGAAAAGAATTTCTTTCGTTGGTGAAACGATAGGTTTGGTGGAGGCGTGCCTGTGACAAGAAAGTTAGGGAAATTTGCATACCATGGACAATGTTTCATCTCAAACAGTTGCTCGTCAGGAAACCAATCATTAATAGCTTGATCTACACAGTCATTACTAACAAGCTCTAGTCTAGATAAATTATCCGCCACCACATTCTCAACACCTTTCTTATCTTTTATTTCCAAATCAAACTCTTGTAACAGTAAGATTCACCGAAGTAAGCGTGGCTTTGCATCTTTTTTAGCAAGCAAATATTTCAGTGCAGAGTGGTCTGTGTAAATAATGACTTTTGACAAAACAAGATATGCATGAAATTTATCAAGTGCAAACACTACTGCAAGTAACTCTTTTTCAGTGGTGTCATAATTTAATTGTGCTTCATCTAGAGTCTTACTTGCATAGTATATAGTGTGGAATACCTTGTTCTGTCTTTGGCCGAGGACAGCACCAACCGCAGCATCACTGGCATCGCACATGATCTCGAAGGGCATATCCCAATCTGGTGCCACCAAGACAGGAGCCGTCACCAAGCGCTCCTTTAAATCCTCGTATGCCTGCAAACAGTTAGAATTAAAATCAAAGGGCATATCTTTCATAAGTATAGAAGATAGAGGTTTGGCAACTTTAGAAAAATCTTTGATGAACCGCCGATAGAAACCGGCGTGGCCTAAAAAACTTCTAACTCCCTTTACTGAGGCTGGTGGTGGTAGGTTCTTTATGACTTCAATTTTTGCCTTGTCCACCTCAATTCCTTGCTCCGAAACCTTGTGCCCTAAAACAATTCCCTCTTGTACCATGAAATGGCACTTTTCCCAATTGAGCACCAAGTTCGTCTCCTCGCATCTTCTCAACACGGATCTCAAATTCTGCAAGCACTCATCAAACATTGCACCAAAGATAGAAAAATCATCCATAAATATTTCAAGAAAGGTTTCGATCATATCATGGAATATAGCAGTCATACAGCGCTGAAATGTAGCAGGTGCATTACAAAGACCAAAAGGCATTCGATGAAAAGCAAACGTGCCATAAGGACAAGTGAAAGTGGTTTTCTCTTGGTCCTCAGGTGCAATTGTGATTTGATTATACCCCGAATACCCATCTAGAAAACAATAAAATTCATGCCCCGCTAATCTCTCCAACATTTGATCAATAAAGGGAAGGGGAAAATGGTCCTTACGGGTGGCATCATTCAACTTCCTATAGTCAATACACACTCTCCACCCCGTAACAGTTCTCGTGGGAATAAGTTCATTCTTTTCATTGGTGATCACCGTAATCCCTCCTTTCTTAGGCACACATTGAACCGGACTTACCCAAGCACTATCGGAAATAGGGTAGATAATACCTGAATCGAGAAGCTTAATAGTTTCAGCTTTCACTACCTCTTGCATCTTTTGATTTAGTCGTCTTTGAGGTTGCACGAGAGGTGAGTACTTTTCTTCCATCAAGATTTTATGCATGCATATCAATGGACTGATTCCCTTGATGTCTGCCACCTTCCAAGCGAATGCCCTTTTGTGCTCTTTGAGAACTTGCAACAATTTGTCCTCCATAGCATCTGTCAAAGCAGCAGAAATAATGACAGGCAACGTGTTATTCTTACCTAGAATACGTACTTTAAGTGCGGAGGTAAGGGTTTGAGTTCAAGCGTCGGTGGCTCCTTGATGCTCGACTTTGGAGGGATCAAATCTCTGCGCTCTCCTAGATCTTCCAGTTTCATCCTCATCGGCCTTCTCCATGGATGGTTGTCATTGAAGTATGCTACTATTTCAGCTTTTTCTTCATTCAATTCCTCTTCTCCCAATTCAGTAGTGATGGTGGCCTCCAAAGGGTCCCTAAAAACATCCTGCACATAGTGAGACACAAGAGAGTCAAAAGCATCAATTCTAAAACAACTATCAGAATGCAGTGTGTGCTTAAGTGCATTAAAAACATCAAAAGTAATCTCTTCCTCGCCCACTCTCAATCTCAACTTCCCTTCTTGTACATCAATTAGTGTCTTGCCAGTTGCAAGGAACGGTCTCCCCAAGATTAGAGCCATCTCTGTATCCTCCTCTATGTCGAGAACCACGAAATCCGCAGGAAAAATGAATTTGTCCACTTTCACTAGCACATCCTCAATCACTCCGCGGGGGTACTTGACAGATCTGTCAGCCAGTTGCAAGGACATCCTAGTCGGCTTAGTCTCTCCCAACCCAAGTTTTCTAAACACAAACAATGGCATAAGATTAATACTTGCACCAAGATCACATAATGCCTTATGAAAAAAAGCAGCACCAATCATGCAAGGAATAGAGAAACTCCCTGGGTCTTTGAGTTTCGGTGGGTTTTTGTTTTGCACCAAAGCAGAGCAATTTTCAGTTAAGTTCACTGTCATGTGATCCTCCAACTTCCTCTTATTGGCTAAAATATCCTTCAAAAATTTAGTATAACTAGGCATTTGCATTAAAGCATCGGCGAAAGGAATATTGATATGCAATTTTTTAAACACCTTGAGAAACTTACCGAATTGTGCATCTAGTTTTGCTTTTTTCAATGCTGCAGGGAAAGGTGGAGGAATAACAATTTTAGGTTGTGTAGTGGGTGCTAGTGTAGAGTTAGAAGACTTACCTTTAGATGTCACAGTTTACTGATCTACGGTTTGAGTTTTCTCTTTTTCCCTTGACTCCAAAACATTCCCACTCTTCAACTCGATGGCCTTCACTAGCTCTTTTCGATTAGTCTCTGTGTTACTTGGCAAGGTGCCTGACTCTCTACTTGCTATCATCTTCGCTAACTGACCAATCTGATTTTCAAGCCCCTTTATCGACGCATCCTGATTTTGAAGTCTAGTTTCAGTAGATGAAATAAACTTAGACATCATTTGCTCCAAGTTGGACTTTTCTTCTCTAGGAGGATCGGATCTGTACATCGGTTGTTTCCCATATTGTTGTCCTCCTTGCGGTCTATTCTGACTGTTTTGACCGCCCCATCAGAAGTTGGGATGTTGCCTCCACCCAGGATTGTATGTGTTCGAATAAGGGTCATGCCTTGGCCGGTTTTGGACTCCCACTTGGTTCACTGGTGCCTCATTTTGCACATAGAATGGATTGTCATCTTGACAGTCCTTCGCATAGTGTTCCCCTCCACACTTTTCACAGAATATCTCTTGAAGACGCATCGCCGTGCCACCCACATTCAAGCCGTCTATTTTCCTGTTTAAAGCATCAAGTTGTGCAGTAATAGCAGAAAAATCAGTTACCTGGTGCACTCCTGCACTCTTCCGCTGGTTGTTTCTTTCAGATTGAGGATGATAGCTGCTAGCAGCCATCTCCTCTAACAATTCATATCCTTCCTCCGCGGTCTTTCTCAACAGGTTTCCACAAGCACCCGCATCTATCATAGTACGGTTAGGAGTAAGCAAACCATAATAAAATGTTTGAACGACTAACCCAAGTGGTAACTCGTGATGCGGGCATCTTCGTAGTAGATCCTTGAAGCGTTCCCATGCCTCATATAGAGATTCCTGATCAAATTGAGCAAATGTTGTAATGTCTGCCCGCAGCTTCATGGTCTTGGAGGGAAGGAAGTATTTGATGAGAAAAGCTTTCGCCATGTCGTCCCACGTAGCGATCGAACCTACAGGCAAACAATTTAACCATGCTTTAGCTTTATCACGTAAGGAGAAAGGAAATAAATGCAACCTAACAGCATCATCAGAAACTCCATTGAATTTAAAAATATCGCAAATTTCAAGAAAATCCGCGATGTGCGTGTTTGGGTCATCCATTGCAGTTCCTCCAAATTGGACCGTGTTCTGAATCATCTGGATTATGGTTGGCTTGATTTCGAAGTGATTTGCCCCCACGATAGGCCTCACAATGCTAGGGCGTGCACCTCCAAAGAAGGCTGGGCATACTCCAGCATTGGTATGCGACGCGGTATCTCAACTTGTCTATTGTCACGCTGTTCCTCTCCACGTTCTTGCTCGTGTCTTTCCATCAGTTCTTTAAATCTTTGTTGTTGTCTTCGCCTTCGGAAAGTTCTTTCAATTACAGGATCAAACTCAAGCTCCACGTCAAGTGACTTTGGCATGCACTGGAAGGGATATCTGTAATAAAATATGGAGTGTTAGCTCAAGACAAATAAAATAATGCTAAAGAAAATAACCAAAAAATAAAATTGTAGATTAACAGTCCCAGGCAACGGCGCCAAAAACTTGATCGAGCAAAACTTGCACAGTAAAATCCCAATAAAAATATGATTTTGTATGCTCAAAATTAATCGCAAGTGCATGATGTCAAGTAATAATATAGTGTACAAGAGTACGAGTATCGTTCCACTGAAGACTGTGTTTAACAATTATTATTTTCAGTTATTTAACATTTAGCAACGAAAATTGAGTTGTGTGATTATTCCTACTATACTCAAATAAATATGCAATTAAAATGATTTAGCAAGTAATGAATGAGAATTTAATCTAAAATGTTGAGTCGAAATTCAATGAGAAATGGATTTGTTGGGAATCTCGGTTCACCTACCCCTCGTTTATTAATTAATTCGTTCGATCGTGATCTACGCTTCCGACAAGATTTCCTAATCTATTGAACATACTCTCTCGAGCTATGCCAAACTAATTCTACTCAATGAAGTAATTAAATATCTTTAATTATTTATCAAGAGCAAATCGCATTTCGATCTATGAAATCCCCTAGTTTTCGACCCTAAGGACTATGACTATCGGCATGTATCCAATTTCATATATCTATGTAAATTGTAGATCCGCGGATTATACTACTCGATCCTATCACTCGTTATTCTCTCGAACTCACTCGTGATATGAAAACGTCGTTAAAGTTAGCTACGCTTTAATGACACAGTAAAACAGTAATAAAATCAAGAATAACGCACAATCGAAATATAGATTAATTCAAATCAACGTTCGGGGTAGGATCCCCTTTTATCCCAACAAATATTAAAGTTTAGCTACTAAAATTCATAATTGAAAATCAACAAAACAAAGTTTAAATGATAAAACTAAATTAGAAATACTAGAGTTGACGAAAAACGCGAAGAACGACGCCCGAAAAACTTCAAATCTTCAATCCAAGCGCAAAGTGCTCTCCAAACTTGCGGCGGCTCAAGAACAACGTCTGAATATGTCTGAATGCCCCCCAAAAAGTCGTCCAAAATCCTTCCATATCAGCCACCCTCTCAAAATAAGGTAAAGAATCGGCTGCAAAAATCTTGCCAAAATTAGGTGGCGCTCGGGCGGTAAAGAATTACCGCTCGAGCGCCACACTCTCTGTAGAGTGCCTGGGGAATGCGACTTCTAGTGCTCGGGCGGTAGAAAAGTACCGCTCGAGCGCCAACCTCTCTGTAAATTCTTCCTTGTAGATCATTCCTCGCGATCGGGCGATAGAATTTCACCGCCCGAGCGCCACATCTTCTGTCTGTCTCTTAGCAACTCGCCTCTCGCGCCCGAGCGGTAGAAAATTACCGCTCGGGCGCCAACCTTTCTGTACACAACATCTTGTTTGCTTAGCATTCGGCCCCGAGTTCCGTTTTTCCGACCGTTTTTCCTGCAAATTCATCACCCGACAGTGAGACATGATAATATGCAAATGTTTACTCTAGAATGACCAAAATGTAAACGAAATCTATGCATGCACAATGCAAACACACACAAACTAATGCAATAAAATACGTAAAAATCACACACATCACCTGCAAGCGGACATAACCACCTTCTCTCAATTTGAGCAGGAGTCACTCTACGAGGCTTGGGAGCGCTACAAAGACTTATTGCGAAGATGCCCACATCATGAGTTGCCTCTTGGGTTAGTGGTCCAAACTTTTTACTATGGTTTAATTTCATCTAACCGAACCATGATAGATGCTGCGGCCTGCGGAAATCTGTTGAGGAAAACAGCCAAAGAGGGGTATGAGTTACTAGAGGAGATGGCTTCTAGCAGCTAACACCCTCAATCTGAAAGGAACGCTGTAGTATCCCGATGCCTAATTTGAGTTAATTATTGGATTAATTATATTTCGGTGGGATCGGAAGGACCGAACCGGGTTCGGATCGTCTGAAGAGGGTTCGGATCGCCGATCAGGGTTCGGATCGTCCGAAGACAGGTGGCTGGACACGTGGAAGACATGCAAGGTTCGGATCGTCCGATCAGGGTTCGGATCGTCCGAAGACAGGTGGCTGGACACGTGGAAGACATGCAGGGTTCGGATCGTCCGAACAGAGTTCGGATCGTCCGAAGTGTGCCGGATCGGATCTTCCGAAGTGGATCGGATCTACCGATCGTTGTCTATAAATAGAGGCGCGAGGCTTCACTTTTTACTCGCCAATTCCGAGTGTTCCAGAGCGTTTTAGTCGTTTCTGATGGGTTTCTAGTCTTTTCCCGAGGTTTAGGCACTAGCGGGGAGCTACTGGTTTTGTAGCGGAGCTGTGCTCTAGTTGGGAGCTAGCGGCATCAGTGGGCTGACTACGGACGCAGGCTTGATTCTAGGGCTGATTTCTAGGATCTACTGGTTTGAGGTACGAAAGTACTATCCGAGATAGCAGGATTGAGTATGCTTTACTATGTGTTGCATGTTTATATGTTGCATTATTATCTGTCATATGATGCATGGTTTATTATGCGGCATTTGCATAATCATGTTGAGCCTGATTATCTTTGAGATAGCCTGTTGAGAGGGTGCTCAGCCCTCGTTTATTGTGGATGGTTGGACCCCGTTGGCCGACGGTGGTCAGGTCACCGGTATATCCACAGGTTTATTTCGGTATGGGAGCCACCTCCTGGTGCGACGGCGCAGAGTGCTACATACCTTGACGTCATTTACCTGAGCAGTATTTCGTTATACCCAGATCCTGGTATCCAGTACATTTTGCATACATGCATGTCAAAGTCTTGTATACTCATGCTTTCGGTGCTGAGCGTTTTATGCTCACGTCCTCGGTTTATCTCTGTTTTGGACACCCTATTCGATGGGGCAGGTCTCAGGTTGGACGGTCCAGGAGGGAGCGGACAGGGAGCTGGCAGAGGTTGATCTGTAGTTGTTGGTATTTGTTCTTGGAATTTAGTTCGATCTGGTTGTTTAAGTATTTTGTACTTACAGATTCGATTGGGTTGTATTACTGTTTTTCCGCTGTTTACCTGATTCAGTTTTAAATGTTAATTTTGCATGCTTAAGTTCTGATTAGTAGGTGATTCTGGAACGGGTCACTACATTTATTATCGCCGTTTCATTGTCAACTTCTCTCAGGTTGCTAAGCCACTCACTCAGCTCACTCGGAAAGATGTTTCATTTGAGTGGACATCAGAGTGCGAAGAGAGTTTCTTGGAACTTCGCAGACGTTTGACATCTGCGCCTGTTCTGGCTTTACCGTCTGGATCTGGTGGTTTCAGTGTTTACACCGATGCCTCTTTACAGGGACTAGGGTGTGTTCTGATGCAGAATGAGCATGTGATTGCTTATGCGTCGAGACAGTTGAAGTCTCATGAGGAAAACTATCCTGTTCATGATCTGGAATTAGCAGCGATCGTTTTTGCTTTGAAAATCTGGCGCCATTATCTGTATGGTGAGCGATTTGAGATTTTCACTGATCATAAGAGTTTGAAGTATCTGTTCACTCAGGCTGAGTTGAACATGCGTCAGCGTCGTTGGATGGATCTACTCAAGGATTACGATTGTGAGATCAAGTATCATCCAGGATCTGCGAATCTCACGGCCGATGCTCTTAGTCGCAAGGTGAGATTGTCTGCTCTTCAGACTTGTGCTGTATCTGGGATTATTCAGGATTTCTGTTCGATGGGATTCAATTGTAAGCATCGGAAGGGAACAGAGAGTATCCGTATAGCTACTATTTTGTCCGAGCCAGTTTTGTATTCTCGGATTAGAGATGCTCAGATGTCTGATTCTAAGGTTCAGAAATTAGCTCGGTTGGCTGATGGAGATAATACTTCTGGATTCCACTATCAGTCCGAGGGTCTTTTGTGCTTATCTGGTCGTGTTGTTGTACCGGAAGATGACACTTTGAGGGAGGAGATTTTGTCCCAGGCTCATTGTAGCAAGTT
Source organism: Primulina eburnea (assembly GCF_022965805.1). Lineage (NCBI taxonomy): Eukaryota > Viridiplantae > Streptophyta > Magnoliopsida > Lamiales > Gesneriaceae > Primulina > Primulina eburnea. Next base: position 14,174,694 of record NC_133111.1, read on the forward strand.
GAGTGTTCATCCGGGGAGCAACAAGATGTATAAGGGTTTGAGGACTCGATTTTGGTGGAAAGGTATGAAACGTAATGTTTATCAGTATGTCTCCAAGTGCCTAATCTGTCAACAGGTGAAGGCTGAGTATCGACGACCTGGAGGTTTGTTGCAGAATCTTCCTATTCCGGAGTGGAAGTGGGAGCATATCACGATGGACTTCGTGACTCACTTGCCTATGTCTGTGGGGAATAGAGATGCTATCTGGGTGGTAGTGGATCGGCTTACTAAGTCTGCCCATTTTCTTCCGTATAACAGAGATTTCACTTTCGATCGGATGGCACGGTTGTACATTCAGGAGATTGTACGGTTTCATGGTGTGCCCGTGAGTATCGTTAGTGACAGAGATCCTCGATTTACATCTAGATTTTGGGGCAGCTTTCAGCAAGCTTTGGTCACTACCTTGAGTTTGAGTACTGCATATCACCCAGAGACTGACGGTCAGTCAGAGAGGACTATTCGTACTCTTGAGGATATGTTGAGATCTTGTGTGATGGATTTCGGGCTAGCTTGGCAGGATCATCTGCCACTGATAGAGTTTGCATACAACAACAGTTTTCATAGGAGTATTGGTATGTCTCCGTTTGAAGCATTGTATGGTCGACGTTGTCGTACTCCTCTGTTCTGGGAGGAAGTCGGAGAATGACAGGTCGAGGGTCCAGAATTGATTCAGCAGGCCATGGACAAAGTTCTTGTGATCAAACAGCGGATTAAGACTGCTCAGGATCGACAAGCGAGTTATGCGAACACCAAGCGCAGACCTCTTCATTTTGATGCAGGCGAGAAAGTGTTTCTCAAGGTATCACCTTTTCGGAGGATTCTGAGATTTGGACTCAAGGGTAAGCTATCTCCGAGATTCATTGGTCCTTTTGAGATCTTAGAATGTGTGGGAGATTTGGCCTACAGATTAGCTTTGCCACCGTATCTGTCTAGTGTTCACGATGTGTTTCATGTGTCCTTGTTAAGACGATACGTAGCGGATGAGTCTCATGTTTTGCATCCGACAGAAGTTCAGCTGAATCCGGATTTGTCTTTTGTAGAAAGACCGGTTTCGATCTTAGACCGGAAGGATAAGGTACTGCGGAATAAGACTATTCCTCTTGTCTTAGTGCAGTGGCAGCGCCGAGGTACTGAAGAAGCTACTTGGGAACTAGAGAGTCGCATGCGGTCAGAGCATCCAGAGTTGTTCTAGTTGTAGTATTTTCAGTTATGATTGTAATTTCAGTTGTGCTTTCAGTTGTAATTCATACTTAAGTTGAATGTATTGTTGTTCAGAATTGTCATTCTTCAGACTCGATTTCGCGGACGAAATCCTTTTTAGAGGGGGAGAATGTAGTATCCCGATGCCTAATTTGAGTTAATTATTGGATTAATTATATTTCGGTGGGATCGGAAGGACCGAACCGGGTTCGGATCGTCTGAAGAGGGTTCGGATCGTCCGATCAGGGTTCGGATCGTCCGAAGACAGGTGGCTGGACACGTGGATGACATGCAAGGTTCGGATCGTCCGATCAGGGTTCGGATCGTCCGAAGACAGGTGGCTGGACACGTGGAAGACATGCAGGGTTCGGATCGTCCGAACAGAGTTCGGATCGTCCGAAGTGTGCCGGATCGGATCTTCCGAAGTGGATCGGATCTACCGATCGTTGTCTATAAATAGAGGCGCGAGGCTTCACTTTTTACTCGCCAATTCCGAGTGTTCCAGAGCGTTTTAGTCGTTTCTGATGGGTTTCTAGTCTTTTCCCGAGGTTTAGGCACTAGCGGGGAGCTACTGGTTTTGTAGCGGAGCTGTGCTCTAGTTGGGAGCAAGCGGCATCAGTGGGCTGACTACGGACGCAGGCTTGATTCTAGGGCTGATTTCTAGGATCTACTGGTTTGAGGTACGAAAGTACTATCCGAGATAGCAGGATTGAGTATGCTTTACTATGTGTTGCATGTTTATATGTTGCATTATTATCTGTCATATGATGCATGGTTTATTATGCGGCATTTGCATAATCATGTTGAGCCTGATTATCTTCGAGATAGCCTGTTGAGAGGGTGCTCAGCCCTCGTTTATTGTGGATGGTTGGACCCCGTTGGCCGACGGTGGTCAGGTCACCGGTATATCCACAGGTTTATTTCGGTATGGGAGCCACCTCCTGGTGCGACGGCGCAGAGTGTTACATACCTTGACGTCATTTACCTGAGCAGTATTTCGTTATACCCAGATCCTGGTATCCAGTACATTTTGCATACATGCATGTCATAGTCTTGTATACTCATGCTTTCGGTGCTGAGCGTTTTATGCTCACGTCCTCGGTTTATCTCTGTTTTGGACACCCTATTCGATGGGGCAGGTCTCAGGTTGGACGGTCCAGGAGGGAGCGGACAGGGAGCTGGCAGAGGTTGATCTGTAGTTGTTGGTATTTGTTCTTGGAATTTAGTTCGATCTGGTTGTTTAAGTATTTTGTACTTACAGATTCGATTGGGTTGTATTACTGTTTTTCCGCTGTTTACCTGATTCAGTTTTAAATGTTAATTTTGCATGCTTAAGTTCTGATTAGTAGGTGATTCTGGAACGGGTCACTACAAACGCTCAGCGAAGGAATGCAGGAGTACACCAGGTAACTGACTTTTCAGCTGTCACCGCACAATTAGAAGCACTCAACAGGAAAATAGACAGCATGAACGTCAACGGGACAACGATGCGCCTGCAAGAGATATTTTGTGAAAGAAGAGCACTATGTTAAGGACTGTCAAGACAGTGATCCTTTCTATGTAAATGAGGAGGTACCAGTGAACCAAGTGGGAGTCCCCAACCGTCCGAGGAATGATCTGTACTCAAACACATACAATCCTGGATGGAGGTAACATCCCAACTTCTCATGGGGCGGACAAAACAGAATCGACCGCAAGGAGGACAATCATATGGGAAACAACCGATGTATAGATCTGATCCTCCTAGAGAAGAGAAGTCCAACCTGGAGCAAATGATGTCTAAGTTTATTTCATCCACTGAAACTAGACTTCAAAACCAAGATGCATCAATAAAAGGGCTCGAGAATCAAATTGGACAGTTGGCCAAGATGATAGCAAGTAGAGAACCGGGCACCTTGCCAAGTAACACAGAGACAAATCCAAAAGAGCAAGTGAAGGCCATTGAGTTGAAGAGTGGGAAAATTTTAGAGTCAAGAGAAAAAGAGAAGACTCAAAAATTGGATGAGCATTCTGAAACATCAAAAGGTAAGTCCTCTAACTCTACATCAGCACCAACTGCACAACCTAAAATTGTTATTCCTCCACCTTTTCCTGCAGCACTGTAAAAAAGCAAAACTAAATGCACAATTCGGTAAGTTTCTTGAGATATTTAAAAAATTGCATATTAATATTCCTTTTGCCGATGCTTTCATGCAAATGCCGAGTTACGCTAAATTTTTAAAAGACATCTTAGCAAACAAGAGAAAGTTGGAGGATCATATGACGGTGAATCTTACTGAAAATTGCTCTGATTTAGTGCAAAGCAAGATCCCACCGAAACTTAAGGACCAGGGAGTTTTTCTATTCCTTGCATGATTGGTGATGTTGTTTTCCACAAAGCTTTGTGTGATTTTGGTGCAAGTATTAATCTTATGCCTTTGTCTGTGTTTAGGAAACTTGGGTTGAGGGAACCTAAGCCAAAAAGGATGTCTTTACAACTGGCAGACAGTTCTGTCAAGTATCCACGGGGAGTTATTGAGGATGTGCTAGTGAAAGTGGATAAGTTTATTTTTCCTGCTGATTTTGTGGTGCTCGACATGGAGGAGGATATGGAGATGCCATTGATTTTGGGGAGACCATTCCTTGCGAATGCAAAGCCCTGATTGATGTTCAAGAAGGGAATTTGAGATTGAGAGTGGGCGAGGAAGAGATTACTTTTGATGTTTTTAATGCACTTAAGCACACACTGCATTCTGATAGTTGTTATAGAATTGATGATTTTGATGCTTTTGTGTCTAACTATGTGCAGGATGCTCTTAAGGACCCATTGGAGGCCACTCTCACTACTGAAATGAGAGAAGATGAATTGGATGCAGAGAAAGCCGAAATAGTGGCATACCTCAATGCCAACCAGCCATGGAAGAGGCCAATGAAGATGAGATTGGAGGATTTGGGAGATTTAAGAGACTAGCTCCCTCAGAAGTCAAGCCTGGAGAAGCCACCGACGCTTGAGCTAAAACCATTGCCTCGACACCTAAAGTATATATACCTAGGTGAGAATAACACTTTACATGTCATAATTTTTGCTTCTTTGACAGATGTGATGGAGGACAAACTGTTGGAAGTCTTGAAAACACACAGAGTGCTTTTGCGTGGAAAGTGGCGGATAAGGAATCAATCTATGATTCTGCATGCACAAGATCTTGATGGAAGATAAGTACTCACCTCTTGTGCAACCTCAAAGAAGATTAAATCCAACGATGCAAGAGGTAGTCAAAGTAGAAACTATCAAACTCCTTGATGCAGGTATTATCTATCCTATATCTGATAATGTATGGGTAAGTCCTGCTCAATGTGTGCCGAAAAAAGTTTGGATTACTGTGATCACAAATGAACAAAATGAATTAATACCCACTAGGACAATTACGGGTTGGCGTGTGTGCATTGATTATAGGAAATTAAATGATGCTACCCATAAAGATCACTTTCCACTGCCCTTCAATGATCAAATGCTTGAGAGGTTAGCGGGTCATGAGTTTTATTGTTTTTTTGGATGGTTATTCAGGGTATAATTAAATTATGAATGCGCCTGAGGACCAAGAGAAAACCACTTTCACTTGTCCTTATGGCACTTTTTCTTTTAGACGGATTCCCTTTGGTTTGTGTAATGCCCCTGCCACTTTTCAACGATGCATGACCTCTATGTTTCATGACATGATAGAATCCTTTCTTGAAATTTTTATGGATGACTTCTCAATTTTTGTCTCTTCTTTTGATGAATGTTTGCAGAATTTGAAGGTGGTATTGATGATATGTAAGGAGACGAATTTGGTGCTGAATTGGGAAAAATATGTCATTTTATGGTACAAGAAGGAATAGTATTGGGGCATAAGATATCAGGGCATGGAGTAGAGGTGGATAAGGCAAAAGTTGAAGTTATCAAGAACTTACCACCTCCGGCATCCATTAAGGGAGATAGAAGTTTTCTAGGCCATGCCGGTTTTTATCGACGTTTTATCAAAGATTTTTCTAAATTTACCAAACCTCTATCTTCCTTACTTACGAAGGATGTGCCCTTTGATTTCAATACTGATTGTTTACAGGCATACGAGAATTTGAAGGAGCGCTTGGTGACGGCTCATGTCTTGGTGGCACCAGATTGGGATCTACCCTTCGAGGTCATGTGCGATGCCAGTGATACTGCGGTGAGAGTTGTGCTTGGCCAGCGGCAGAACAAGGTATTTCACACAATTTACTACGCAATTAAGACCCTTGTTGAGGCTCAATTGAATTATGCGACAACGGAAAAGAAATTACTTGCAGTAGTATTTGCTCTTGACAAATTTCACTCATATCTTGTTTTGTCCAAAGTCATTGTTTATATCGATCACTCGGCACTTAAGTATTTACTTGCTAAGAAAGATGCAAAGCCACGCCTACTTCGGTGGATTTTATTATTGCAAGAATTTGACCTAGAAATAAAAGATAAGAAGGGTGTTGAGAATGTGGTGGCAATTCACTTGTCTAGACTGGAGCTTATTAGTAATGACTGTGTAGATCATGCCATTAATGATTGGTTTCCTGATGAGCAGCTATTTGAAGTGAGACACTGTCCTTGGTATGAAAATTTTGCTAATTTTCTTGTAATAGGCACACCGCCACCCAATCTATCGTTTCATCAACGTTAGCAATTCTTTTCTGACGTGAAACATTATTTTTGGGAGGAACCACTTATGTTTAAGATCTGTGCAGATTCTATGATCAGACGGTGTGTTGCAGAGGAGGAATTTGGTTAAATACTTAACCATTGCCATGACCGTGAGGTAGGTGGTCATTTTGGACCAACAAAGACGGCGTCTAAGGTACTTGAATGTGGCTTTTATTGGCCAACCCTTTTTAAATATGCTCGTTCTTATGTGCTAGCATGTGATAGATGTCAACGGACAAGTAACATCTCTAACCGTCATGAGATGCCATTGAATAATATCATTGAGTGTGAGGTTTTTGATGTGTGGGGGATAGACTTCATGGGACCATTCCCCAGTTTGTTCACGAAAAAGTATATTTTTGTGGCGGTCGACTATGTGTCTAAGTGGGTAGAGGCAGAAGCATATGCCACTAATGATGCTCAAGTGGTCCTGAAATTTTTAAAGAAACATATTTTTAACAGGTTTGGGACACCACGAGCAATCATTAGTGATGGTGGCACCCATTTTTGCAACAAACTCTTTGAAAAACTTTTAAGCAAATATGGTGTCACACACAAGATATCTACTCCCTATCACCCCCAAACGAGTGGTCGAGTGGAAGTGTCTAACCGAGAAATCAAGAGGATTTTAGAAAAAGTGGTAGGTGTCAGTCGAAAAGATTGGTCTGCAAGGTTAGATGATTCTCTTTGGGCATATAGGACTGTGTTCAAAACACATATAGGCACTACACCATATAGACTACTGTTTGGCAAAGCATGTCATTTACTTGTAGAGTTAGAGCATCGAGCATACTGGGCAACAAAAGCACTGAACTTTAAATTTACTGATGCAGGTGAATGACGTCTCCTTCAACTGGATCAGTTGGAGGAGTTCCGGAATCTGGCATATGATCTTACACTGTCATACAAAGAAAAGACAAAGAAAGCTCATGATAGATGGATCATCGAAATAGAATTCAAAGAAGGTGAAAACGTCCTACTCTACAACTCCCGGTTGCGATTTTTACCGAAAAATTGAAGTCGCGATGGTCTAGTCCATTCGTGATTTCTAAAGTTTACCCATCGGGGGCTTTAGAATTGCAAGATGGAAAGGATGGGACATTTTATGGTCAATGCCCAGCGACTGAAGCACTACATGGGTGGCACAATTGAGCCGCAACTTGGAATCAACCGGTTCCAAGACAATCTGAACTGAAACTGACCGACAGTCCAGCTCTCGACTATAAATTGAGAACTACCTCTCGTTCCCTTATCTTGCATTTAATTTGATTTTTAGTTTGTGCCCTTATTATTTTATTTTATTTTTTAAAAAAATTTGGGGAAAAGCCGTGAAGCTTCCGCTCGGGCGGACATTTACATTCGTCCGGGCGCGCCTCTTTTTCAAAAAATTTGGGGAAAAGCCGTGAAGCTTCAGCCCGAGCGGACAATCCGCTCGGGCGCGCGCCCTTTTTTCAAAAAAAAAATTTAAAAAGTCGATAGTATCCGCCCGGGCGGAAACTTATGTCCGCCCGGGCGGATCGCGCAGATTTAAAAATCTGCAGCCCTTTTCCTTTCTCCCCCATTAGAAACCCTCACATCCCTCTTCCAAATTTGCCCCTACTCTCTCAATCTCGCTCAAATCTCTTGCCTTGTGTCAATTTTAGGTACAAATCGTGGGTCTCCATCCGCACTAAACATCAAGAAGTTATTTTTCCGGTCAAAAATTGCACTTTCCGACCAACTCTACAAACACCGGTCACCGCTGCGTCATTCCGGCCACCTCCTCCGAGTTCCAGAGAGCATTCTCTCGGCGACACACCCTCCTACTCCGGGCTTATTGTTCTTCCGAAATCGTCAACAATGATGGCACCAAAAAAGGCTCGGGTAAGTCACGGTGCTTCTTCTTCATCACCTCATACTTCCGAATTATTTGTGAATAATATGGCTAGAGAACGATATGAGCATGCGAAAATACACCGAGCTCCACTTCGCGAACGTGGTTTCCAGCTTGTGCAATACATATATATTATCAATCAGATTGAGACTAGAAACTGGGGAAAATTTTGTAGCCAACCGCAAGCCGCGGTGGTACCAGTGGTGAGGGAATTCTATGCCAATGCAGCTGAGAGGAGTGATGGTAAGGCATTTGTGAGAGGGAAGTTGGTCGATTTTAGTTCAGCGGAGATTAATAGGGTGCTTGAGACACCGGCGGTGGATGACTCGGTTTATGTGGCATGGGCAGCAGAACCGAATTTAGACTTGATGATGCAAAGAATCTGTTATCCGGGGTCTCTGTGGAAGACACATAGCTCGCGCACGTGTTTTGCAGAGAAATATTTGCTTTTCCCGGCTGCGATGTGGTATGCATTTCTGGCCACACGTTTGATGTTAGTCGGGCACACTAGTGAAGTCCAGAGGGAGAGGGTGCTGCTAACGTATGCATTGATCACTCAGATGCCACTCAATGTGGGCAGGATAATCCATTCGTAGATCCAGCTGAGCCTTCATAATCAGAATGTAGCATTGTTCTTCCCCCATATTATCACAGAGCTAGTGCGAGCGCTGGAGTCATTTTTCAAGATGACGATTAGTGGTTGCCACCGACCAAGGCCCTCGATGACGCTAGCTGGTTGCAGAAATTAGCAATGCGGCGGAAGGCTTTACCGCAGTTTGGACCCATCTGGGACGGTTTTACGTTTGATCCCGTGCCACAGCAGCCCCCACCACCAGCCCCGTGAACTCGACATCGCCTTCTTCAGGACCGGATGGACGAATTTGCTGCCTTTGCAGACCATCAACTCCAGTGGCAGGCTGTGAGTCAGGCGTATCAGACGGCCACTGATGCCATGCTTCGCCTATCCCTGAGCCACAGTGGTGTCGACCCAGCCCTTCTCCCACCACCCATGCCAGCTTTCCCGCCGCCGTTCAATTTTCATTACGCTGATGCACCAGAGCCGGACGCTGGCGTCGTTCCCCCGGAGGAGCACGAGGAGGAGGATCAGTGAGAGGGGAGTCACTTTTATCCCTTCTTTTATTTATTGCATTTCGTTTCGTTCAGTATTTATTTTCGTTTATCTTGCATGCTTAGGGTATACTGCATTCATTTTGTTGTGCCTATCTGTCTCTTTTTCTATCGTCTGTTGCATTGGGGACACTGCTCGACTTTAGTATTGGGGGTGGATGGGTGTTGTGTCGTCTTTGTGGTGTTGGTGCTTTGCTCGTATTGTTCGTTGGCATGTATTTTTAGTTGTTTTGCATATGTTTGTGTGACAGCCGACAGTATTCGATATAGTACTTGTTAGCCAAGGATGACTAAGAAGTGATGAGACATGCCATGTTGATCATGTACTCGCATTTCTTTAGCACTTACTGTGGTAGAGACATGAATTTTTATTTCGAGTATTGAACTCTCGTTGCACAAATGTTAGAAATAGAAGCTTGCATGATAAGATGGTGAAAATTTAAAAACTAAAGTGGGGAACGAAGATGTTTGAAGGTGTGAATTGAGCTTGACTATATTCTCTAGAATCGAGGTATCTATCAGCAAAAAAAAAGAAAGAGAAAGTTGGAGATGTAAGGTGTGGGGGAGCCGAATAAAGGAATGAATTTCTATTCCTGGCTAAAGTTGGAGATGTAAGGTGTTGTGGAGCCGAATTACGGATTGAAATCCTATTCCTGGCTAAAAATGAAAAACTCATGAATGTGAATCTGAAATGAAAAGTTCTAAAATAGTCCTTTCATTGCTGCATTCCTATTTAGAAAAAAAAAGAGAGAAAAAATTAGAAAAATAGTTGCCGATGGATACCGAGTGCAGAGGAATAAAGGAGAGTAATATTTACACTAACAGGCTGATTTAAATCTCTGACAATGGTTGAAAATGGATCTCTCTGTCATTTGTGGCGCTAGGACTAACAACACACATGCATGTTCAGACTTTATTTGAAACTATGTCTAGACTAAAGGAAGTGCGAAGAATTATGCTTTTACATCGATCGACAAGGGAATATGTTGAGTTTCGCTGAGGCTAGTTGATGACTATGAATTCACTGTCGAGCTATTTTGTGTCATGTTCTATTTTGTCTTGTCACCTGTTTTGCTCGAGGGCGAGCAAAAGGTTAGTATTGGAGGGTTGATATAGGGGGATTTTACTTGTTTTTCATATCGTGTTATGCCTCGTTGTGTTGCATTTATCGTTTAGACTGCATGCATTTTGTATTATTTTAGAGTAGTTTATATCTTCGTGTTGCTCATGTGTATAGTTGACGAAAATGCAGAAGATTCGTGCAAAACTGAAGATCAAAGCGAGAAATTCGAGAGACCTCCGCCCGGGCGCACATTCATGCCCGCCCGGGCGCATCCAAGGCGTGAGAAAATAATTTTTGCGAAAATCATCCGCCCGGGCGCGCCAAAGAAAAAAAAGAAAAATGAAAATTTGCGAAGACCACCCGCCCGGGCGGAAAGTTATATCCGCTCGGGCGCGTCAAGGTGTGACAAAAATTCGAGATTTGCGAAGACCATCCGCCCGGGCGGAAACTTATGTTCGCCCGGGCGCGCCTGTAATTTTGGAAAGATTTTTGGACGATTCCTTACCTTATTTTCTGGATATGGGAAATATGGTAGGGGGTTGGAGGACGATTTGGAGACACTCAGACATTATATTTCGCAGCCGCCACAAGTTGGAGAGAATTTTGCGCTTGGATTGAAGATTCGAGGATTTCCGGGCACCGTTCTTCGTGTTTTTCGTCAATTCTAGTAATTTAGTTTTCATCTTTTAAACATTGTTGTGTTTATTTTCAATATGAATTCTAGTAGCTAATTTTTAATTATTTGTTGGGATTTAAGGGGATCCTACCCCGAACGTTGATTTGAATTAATTTATATTTCAATTGTTGCGTTATTCTTGATTATACTACTGTTTTATCGTGTTGTTAAAGTGTAGCTAACTTTAATAACGATTTTATATTGCGAGTGAGTTCGAGAGAATAACTTGTGATAGGAACGAGTAGTATAATCTATGGATCTACAATTTACATAGACATATGAAATTGGATACGCGTCGATAGTCATAGTCCTAAGGGTCGAAAACTAGGGGATTTCACAGATCGAAATGCAATTCACTCTTGATAAATAATTAAAGACATTTAATTACTTCATTGAGAAGAATTAGTTTGGCATAGCTCGAGAGAGTGTGTTCAATTGAATAGGAAATCCTTTCGGAAGCATAAAATCAATATCGAACGAATTAATAAATTAACGAGGGGTAGGTGAACCGATATTCCCAATAAATTCATTTCTTATTGAATTTTACTCAACCATTTTAGACATCATATTTCATTACTTTATTTTGAATAATTTTTATTTGCATGTTTATTTGATTTTAGTAGTAATAAAAACACTCAATCACTTTTCGTTGCTAAAGATTTAATAACTGAAAATAATAATTGTTAAATACAGTCTTCAGTGGAACGATACTCGTACTCACGTACATTATACTATAACTTGACATCGTGCACTTGCGATTAATTTTGAGCATATAAAACATTTTTTTTATTAAGGATTTCACGGTGCAAGTTTTGCTCGATCAGCCGTCTTCAAGAACGGAAGGAAGAACAAGAAATCGATGAGAAAGTGAACCAATCAACAATACAGGGGCTTCAAGATCAAGTAAACAACATTGACCACCACAACACACAGTTGCAAAATCATATTGATCAGCTACAGAATAACATGATCAATATGGAGGAGCTCTTAGAGGAACGCGAAGCTAACCAAGAAGAAGATCCTATTGAAGAACAAGAAATTAATGAGGCAGTAGGAGACGGTGAAGTTATAGACGAGTAGGGAGAGAACTCTAGATTAGGCATCAATTGTATCCAGAATTATTTGATTAATCATTTGTTTTGAAACTTTTGATTGTATGAATTTCAAAATTTAATGAATTATTTTGATTTTACATTATGGTAAATAAATTAATAAAATATATGTTTATAGGAAATGGCAGACAGATCACCCCAAAACAACTGTAACCCTCGTGGCGCCAACCAAAATGAAAACCCACCACCACCACCGAGAGTGAATCTCTGTCAAGAAGATATGATGGCAATAGCTACTATTGTAGCCGCGACATTGCAAGGGTTCGTGAACCCATTGGCTAACGCCATTACAACCACCCAAGAACCACAACTGCGTGGAATTAAATACCATTATGAATCCCTCAGGAGGAATCGAGTTCCCACTTTCGATGGAAACCCAGACCCGGAAGTCAGTCATAACTGGCTCAAAAATGTCGAATCACAACTACACCTACTGGAAGTCCCTGAAGAATTGAGAGTAGAGGTTGTAACACAGTTTCTAGATAACAGAGCACGAAAGTGGTGGGAGACAGTGTCACCATCTCTATTTGAAGTGGAAGAGATCACATGGCAGATTTTTAAGAGAGAATTTTTGAAACAATACTACCCAGCCGAATTTGTGTCTCACGCTAAAAACACTGAGAGAAAAGGAACTATATGCCAAATTCAAGAAGTGTGAATTTTGGTTAAAAAGTGTGGTGTTCTTAGGTCATATAATTTCTGAAATTGGGGTGTCAGTAGACCCTAAGAAAGTAGAGGCAATCAAGGATTGGCCACAACCAAGAACAATAACCGAAGTAAGAAGTTTTCTTGGTTTAGCTGGCTACTATAGAAAATTCGTGGAAGGATTTTCTTCAATCGCCATTCCTATTACCAAACTTACTCAGAAGAACTCAAAGTTCATTTGGAATGAAGCCTGTGAGAGAAGTTTTGAAATCTTGAAGACAAGACTCGCTACTACAACAGTATTAATCCTTCCCGAGGATGGTAAGAATTTCACTATATACAGTGATGCTTCAAAGGGAGGGTTAGGGTGTGTACTTGTGCAAGAAGGTCAAGTAATTGCTTGTGCTTCACGACAGTTAAAACTGTATAAGCAGAATTACCCCACTCATGACCTGGAGCAAGCTGCAATTGTGTTTGCGCTCAAAATTTGGAGGCACTACCTTTATGGAGTGAAATGTGAAGTATTTACTGATCACCAGAGCCTCAAGTACATTTTCACCCAAAAAGAATTAAACATGAGGCAAAGAAGGTGGTTGGAACTTCTAAAAGTTTATGATTTGGTAATCAATTATCATCCAGGCAAGGCGAATAAGGTGGCAAATACATTGAGCCGAAGAAATTTTGAAAAAGTAAGCTTATTTTCACTATCAGCGCAACTAGGACTTCGGCAAACCATCAAACTGAATCAGAGCCAAGACACCTCCATCCTTAAAATTAAAGAACATATCCAAGAAGGAAAAGTTCCAGAATTCGAAATTGATGAGAATGGTACTTTGGATGAAAGGAAGGTTGTTTGTACCTGATATCGATGGGATTCGAGAAGAAGTAATGGCCGAGGCACACAAATCGAGATTTTCAGTGCATCTAGGAAGCACGAAAATGTACAGAGACCTGAAAAATAATTACTGGAGGAACAGAATGAAGAAAGACGTGGTTGTCTTTGTTTCCAAGTGCCTAATCTGTCAACAAGTCAAGGCAGAACATCAACGGCCTGGAGGACTCTTACAACCATTGGAAATACCAAAATGGAAGTGGGATAACATCTCCATGGACTTTGTAGTCGGACTACCAAGATCAAGGCATGGTCACGATGGAATTTGGGTAATCATTGACAAATTAACCAGTCTGCACATTTCTTGTCGGTGCGGATGACTTACAACCTAGATAAATTAGCCACCTTGTATATAAACAACATAGTGACACTACACGGAGTCCCAGTAAGTATACTGTCTGACAGAGATCCAAGATTTGTATCAAGATTTTGGAAATGTTTTCAAAAGGCTATTGGAACCAGGGTCACTCTCAGCACAGCCTATCATCGTCAGACTGATGGCCAAACTGAAAGGACAATTCAAAACTCAAGGACATGTTAAGGGCATGTGTACTAGATTTTCATGGAAATTGGAGTGAGCAATTACCGTTGATAGGGTTTTCTAATAATAATAGCTACCATAGTAGTATCGAGATGGCTCCATATGAGGCTTTTGTATGGCCGAAAGTGTAGGTCGCCTCTATGTTGGGATGAAGTCAGAGATAAGGCTGTTACTGCACCAGAGCTAGTTAAATTAACCATTGAAAAGGTCGCTGTAATCAAAGAAAGACTCAAGACAGCCTAAGGTAGACAAAAGAGCTGGGCAGATATGAAGAGGAGACCGTTGGAATTGGGAGTCGGTGAAAAGCTTATGTCAAGGTCTCTCCTATGAAGGGAGTGGTTTGGTTCAGTAAATCCGGAAAGTTAAATCCAAGGTATGTGGGACCGTTCGAGATACTGGAGAAGGTGAGAACCTTAGCCTACCGTCTAGCTTTGGCGCCGGATATGTCCAGAATTCACAATGTTTTCCACATCTCACAGCTGAGGAAATATGTCCTAGACCCGAGTCATGTACTTAAATTTGCACCACTGATGATTGAAGGAAATCTCAATGAAGTACTCAAATATGAAAAAGTCTCTATCCGAATAGTGGACACAAAAGACCAAGTGTTGAGACATTGGACAATCTCTTATGTCAAAATATAGTGGTCAAATCATGTTGAAAGGTAGGCCACTTGGGAGCTCGAAGAGAAAATGCGCTCACAATACCTTTATTTGTTCACAAGCTCCAGCTGATGCAAGTTTCGAGGACGAAACTTTCAATAAGGAGAGAAGAATGTGAGAACCCGGGATTTTCCGGTCCAAAGCAAATCATGTAAGAAATTCGAACTTGAAATTTAACTCAAACTAAGCTTAAAAACTTTCATTCTAAATATAAAACTTGAATATTAACTTAGATTTTCCGTAATTTTAACTCGAGAAAATAGCTTCGGAGCTTGGGGATTAGCTCAACAGGAGGCCGAGCTGCAAATAACCGCATCCATTGAAGAGTTTCCATGAGAGGAGTAAAACCCCGGCTCAAGGACTCGATCTTTCAGCTCAAAGAAGCTCAACCAAGCTTGTCCTAACAAGACCAAAAAGGGAGCTAAAGGAGGAGCTAAAGGTTTGGACAAATTAAGTATGCAAGAAATGACCTTTGAGTTAACCCATGAAGGAGCTACGGGAGGAGCTAAGGGCTAGGACACCTTTATTATGCAGGAAGTGACCCTTGGTGCTTGGCATGTCTTTGACCACACTTATGGCTTGGCTTGGGGAGCAAGTGGCCGTCCACTTGGGGTAAGAGAAAGGTCATTTCTTGGCCTATAAATACCACCACATGTGAATGAAAAAGTGTCACAAAAAGGCACCAAATTTTCGGCCCTCACCCTCCACCAAAACCTCTCCAAAATTCGGCCAAGTCAAGCAAGGGAGAAGATGGAAATTTCGTGCAGTCCAGAGTTGCTATGGTTACGTCGATGTGCTTCACGAATTTCAATAGGAAACTCTGTACAAAAATCTGCAAATTCTGTAAGTGGGTTTTCGAAATGTATATTCGTTTGTATTTTTAAATATTGAATATATAAGTTATGACATGCATAAATGTGTGTCCTCATTTTCGAAAACATCATGATATACGTCTTTTAAAATTTCGATCGATTATATTTTTTCTTCTATGCTTCGAAATTCTTTGATTCCGCTGAATCTGTCTGAAACTCTGATATCTGAAACTTCTGATAAGTTTTGTCTGATAAGATTGAATTTTGTGTCGCACTGTTACGATTATACTTTGAAATGGATGAGAATTGTGATTCTGTCTGGCCCCCATTGGTGGGTATAAAACCATATTCTGTTTGGTCCCCATCTGTGGGTATAAAATCGTGTTCTGGCCTAACCCCTTAGAGGACTAATATATTAGGGACAATTTGACCATGGAAATGAGATGAGTGACAGTGTTATGTCTGTCTGTGAATTGTTCTGAAATGATCTGATTTTCTTCTGAATTCTTCCGAATCATCTGTTAACTTCTGTCTTATATTCGCTTCGTTTCTGTTACGATATGTTAAGGGTTATAAGTTTTGAAAGTTGTTAAAGAAATGTTTTAAGGAAACTAAGTTCTCTATATGTATCATTGGAAATCGATCGACCCTCCACTTGCTGAGTGTTTCCCAAAACACTCACCCCTTACAAATTTCAGATAAAAACGAGGATCAACTGAATGAGGAAGAGCAAGATGCTTTTTGGGGATGGTGAATCAAGGATCGAGATCAAGATTCAAGAATTTTTTTTTCCTTTTATTTCCGCTTCTAAATCTTGGATGTAAATTCATTTCAATGTCATTGTAAAGACAATATTATTTTATGAAAAAGACTGGTTTTTGACATTTCGATACGAGGCTTAATTGTTTTCAAGTAATTGTTAAACAATGCTGGATGTCACCTACGCTTCGGACACGGGGCGTGAAAATTTAAGTTAATTGTAAGATTTTATTGCTTATTATGTTTTTAAGGGGTTTTTGAGCGGATGTTAGAGTTAAGTTTATTTTTGAAACAATGTAAATTTAGGTTTGATTGGCGATTTACGATTTTATTCTATGAATTATCTTCTTTTGGATTTTCAAATAATAGTTGGTTGGTTTATTTTTAAATAGTGTAAAATGTTCATATTTTAAATGCTTAGTGTTTCGGCCGAATGAATTAGTAAAAAAATTTCTAGTACATTTTAAAGAAAAACGAGTAATGGACGTTTCAGTCGCTATCATAGCGAAGGATCCCCAAAGGGTTGTGTTACTGCCACTCCCAGAAGCTCAAGAAGTCACGCCTCAAGTCTGTGAGTTTTTACTGCTTTAAACTTAAATCCTGAAATTTTTTTTAAACGCTTTTATAGAAAATTAGAAGTTTTATTGTTAATCTAAATTAATGCATGTTGGTTACGTGGTTTTGATGGTGTGTACAATTATGCTTCAAAGACGTGAGAGGAAATTGGTTTGTGCATCTCAAAATTCTCCACTACCTAGGATTAAGTTGAGGCGAATTGAATTTGGACAGTATGTTTCAAACTTTATACTGGGTATGAAGAGAATTTCGAACTGGATAGTATGGGTTGAACTTTAAGGAATCATGAACTTAGGGACTGAATTATAATAATTTGAGGGACTTAATTGCAAGTTTTTCGACATATTGAGGGTGATTTTGCTATAATTCAAAAATCTAGAGGGATTAGTTTTATGAATCCGAAAACTTGAAGGACTAAAATATGAAATTTGAAAGCTAAATTGGAGAATTTGAGAATTTTTGGGTCTTGATTGCAAATTTTAGGAGAATTATGGAGACATCTTAGCAATTTTCGAAATCTATGGGAGCATTTTTTGGTTAAATTTTATAGTTTGAGGAGCTATGAATTCGATAAGTTAGGTTTAATCGAATAATCCCGAGAACTTTGGGATTTAGGTTGCAATTTACTGAAAAATACAAAAGTCTATTTGAAGGTAGTCAGCGAGTAAATCACAAATTAAGGATTATATAAGGAATTGCAATTTAGGAAATTAGACAGATATATAAGTATGAGGATGTCCTAGGACGAACGAGAAATATGGGTATTAGCAATGTTGATGAGAAAGTAAGATTCGCCGAATTAATAATTTTTGGGTATCATAGTGGATTATAGAGAATTACGATTGTATTGACGTGAAAAACAAAGGATATAAATATTGGAAATAAGATTTAATTGAAATTTTTTTTTTTTCGGTTTTATCGTAAGATACAAATACCTTTGGGTTCAACGATTGTTGTGGTATCCGAATGTAGAACCCAAAATCAGTACTCATAAACCCATGAATTTATTGAATTGTTAAATTATTTATTTAATTTTAAAATGATTTTTTTTAAGATGTATGATTTATGATTTTCATTATTTTAAATTATTACATGTTTATTTGATGCATGTTAAAACGTTTTCTTGAGTTTTATGTTTCAGGCGAATATTCGATACGGGACCGAGAAAAGAGACCGATGACGATTTATGCAATTGTTTATTTATGTCGTATTTTATTACAAGTCAAGAAAATTGATATTTAAGTGATTTATGAAAATTTTAGCATTTTAAAACCTAATTTTTATTTATCAGGTGGTTTTAAGATTTTAAAATTTTCAAATACTAATTTGATCATTTGGAGTTTTAATCTTAAAAATTTGGTACTTAACTATTTTTATTAAATCTTTGAGTGAGATAAATTAATTAGATTAGTATTATTTTATCACTAATTATTTAACTAAGCATGTCTTTAGGCCCTAATTAGTTAATTAAGCAAAAATTTTACCTAAACTACTACACACTCACGCACACACACAACACACACGCGCGCGTTGAATTGAAAAGGCAAGGCTAGGGATCTTGAGTTCTCTTTTAGCAGCCACAACTCAACCCCTTTCTCTTGCAAATTTCTGGAGATTTACATCCTTTTTTCGAGCAAGAATCGTGTAGCAAGCGTCTCCCTGTCATCTCCTGTAATCTACCGCGTCGATTTTCGTTATCTTCGTACATTTCAGCGCACAGGCATGTATAATCGTTCATTTTTCGCATAGATATTGTCATAGTAAATATTTTTATGCATTTTGTATTTAAAAATCTATGTATGTTATGCAAAAATTTGATTGTTGATTCTTGGAATGATTTGGAACAAAATTTTATATCTCAAATTCGAATCTGCTGTCATTTCGAACCCTGCAAATTTTTGATCGGTTTTCTGGAAAAAATTTCAACATAAAAAACGTATTATTTTTGTATGCCTTTGATTTGACAGTAAATTCGTAATTTTCGGATAAGAAACAAGTGAGTTATGATCATTCTCGCGTGACTGCTTAAACTGTGACGTTTTCAATATGTGTTCTTCATGTTTTCTCGAGGTTTATTTGTTGCAGGATTTGTTGGAAATCTCCGGTTGGTCATTGCTGCGTTTAGGTATGTCATGGTTTGTGGTCAGACGCTAATCGGTGTGTCGTTTCGAGTCGGCATGGGTCTGGTTAAAATAGAAGTTTTAGGGAAGCGTATTGTGCCGAATGTCGGATTGGTGGGATTGAAACGCATTGGTGTTGCATGTCATCGTTTGGGAAGTTTGGGGCATTTTTATGGGTTTGACTCAATGCGATTGCATCCTAGGATGGGTCTCGAGGATAGTCCATTGATGGTTTGAGTCGGTTGGACGTGTCTAAGAGTTGGGATCAAGAATCATTCTTTCGGAAATTATTTTGCAGGTCGGGTGCCGCGGCGCTGCAGCGCTATCTTTTTGCAGGTCGATTGCCATGGTGCTGCCCATGTGGCGCCGCAGCGCTATCTCATTGCTGCGTGCAGTGCCGCAGCACTTGCACACAGCGCCGCAGCGCCACATTGCACCGAGCCTAGGTTCTAGTCTAGGGACTTTTGAACCACTAGTTAAGTAGTATTGGTCTGTGTCTTCCATTTCTTGGGAAATATTTATACTCCATATCAGGATTGTTTCGGGGTCCGATTTCATGGTTTAGTTTGATGATTAAACATGGTCCAGACCCGAGTGGTCTTGAAAGACATAAGTTATTTAATTACCTTGATAGTAATTAAGATTGTTATGGTTAAGTTACAGAACTTAAGGTGCATGAATAATGTGTTAGTATGTGCAGCTGTCGCCCAACCGAGATTCAAAGAGGCCCTCAACGTTATGTAAGTATGTTCGACGTAGAAAAATAAAATATTTTATGTTTTTGAGGTATATTAATTGTCTTGTGACCAATTATGTTACGGGTTTGGAGGCCGGAGAACATGTCTGGGGACCTCTCCACCCCGATAAAGCATGACCGGGTTTTGATCAGGTTTGGGAAGCGGTAAAGCATGACCAGGGACCAATCAACCCAGTATAGCATGACCGGGGATCTTTTGTATGTGGCAGTGGACATCCCTGGCAGCCCAGTACTGTGGTTTAGTCTGATAATGCGCATTATGTTATGGGTCACTTGGTTTGAAACATATATCTATGCAAAATAATGATGATTATGTATGTTTAAGCATGTATGATGCAAGCTCGTTTATGAAGAAGTTTATGAAATGATGGCGCATCTATGCTTATGTAATTATGTTCGGAGTTTAAGTATGTATGAGCTACTTTAAAAAGGCATGTGGTTTTATTATTACTTGCGATTCTCAGTTTATACATGTTGAGTCTTTAGACTCACTAGACTTGATCGATGTAGGTGAGGACAAGTATGAGGAGGCAAGAGGAGGGGACCAGTGAGTTGGCTTGGACTATGCGGAGGACTTACCCGAGGACCGCTTAAGTAAAAGAATTCTTTTTATGCATGTTGAACCCGTTTACTCTGGTTTTAATGAAACCACTTTATGTTGTTGTTTAAACAAGTACTTTTGCAAGATAGTTTTGGTTGTGACATGATAACACGAAAATAGTTCGTACTCTTTTAAATTTCAAATATTTGACAAGCATTTTATTTGTACTTCATTTTGAGAGTTTAATTCTTCTTTAAGAAAAAATTTACTTTTCTGCAAATTTTATGTATTTTTAAAGTATGGTACGTCACACTGAAAGTTTGGGAGTTTTATATTGTAGATTCCAGAATTTAAGTAAGATAACTGAGGGACAAATGATGGAGGGAGAAAATCGGCAAATGGAATTCGTGTATATTGGGACGTTAGGCAAAACTATGGAAGTAATGTTATGAAGGAATAGAAGAATGCAAACCAATAATATCGGAGTTCATGTAATCTTTGTAAGCTTCAGTTCATAAGATTTGAGAAAAATATTATTTGGGGAAATATTTAAAGTTATTAAAGAACAACTCGTAGTGTCATAAAATAGTTATTTTTTGAGAGTATGAAGTTGGGAATCTAGATAAGTTCTAATGGGTGATCAAGAGTATAGTTGTTATCAGGAGACAATTATTTTGGGACTAATTAGAAATATGCATTGGGATTACATAGTAAGTTTTATTAAGTAAATAATAATGATTTTATGGATGCTAGGTTCTGTGGGCTATGAGATTTATGGTAATAGATGGAACTGAAGCCTCATGGATCAATTTTCGAGTTCCAACATAGGAAAGATTATTTTTGGGTAATGATGCACCTTGTGAATATTAAGATTATATTTTAGGAATGCTAAATGCTTAAATTGGGATATGTATGACCTTGAATTATCTTGACTACAATAAGTTAAGGAATGAGATTTACGCATTAGTAGAATTTCCTTGATATACTTCGCATATTAAATGAAGTAATAGGTAGATAATTTCCGAAGTAGACGCACGTGAAGTAATATGGTACCATTTTACTTTGCATTATCACCGAAGTCGTATTCAAGAAATTAGCGAAGTCTTTGGCCAGAATTAGACCGATGACGAAGTAAAATAACGTCTTCTACATCGTTGATTTCGTAAAGTGTAGAAGTAATAGCTTATATGTAACTGCATAGTTTATATAGAATGACGAAGTAAATATGTTGTATAACTTCACAGGTTTTGTATTTTTGTGAAATAATTGATGAGAACGACTTCGGTGTTATTGAACTAAATTAGCGAGGGTTTCCAATTAGCGACAGTTTAGGAAATATAAACCGTCGCTAAGTAGCGACGATTTCGAGCGGTGTCTATTAAACCCGTCGCAAATTATATTATTTTTTAAAAAAAAATTAGTTTTTAAAGTTTTTAATTATTTCTGCATATTTTTAAATAATATCCTAAAAACACTAAATATATCATATTTCTAAATTTGTAAATAATCTACAAAACAATTTAACATTGCGATAAAATAAGCTAACAACAAAATTAAATTCATGATTATAAATTAAAAATTGAAATTAAAAAATATACTAAACCGAAATTAAAATCGCTCAAAAGAGAAAAATGGACGACAAAGATGTGAAGTGATGCGAGAATAAACCGAGGAGACGGGGTATTTATAGACAATGTGCGAAGGTGTTGTATATAAAACGTTACTATTAGCGACGATTTGATTTTAATCGTCGCTAATTAGCGACTGTTATTGAACCGTCGCCAATTTATTTAGCGACAGATTGTTTTAAACCGTCACAATTGGCAAATGTTTGTTAAAACTGTCGCTAATAGCGACGATTTATAAAACCGTCGCCGACTTATTTAGCGACGGATTACCGACGGATTTTTTTAAACTGTCGCTAATAGTGACGGTTGGATAAAATCAGTCGCTAATTGCGACGGTCTAAATTTTTTAAAAATTTTGGTAAGTATTTGATCTTTTGTTTCTTCACAATTTAAATTTAATGACAAAGTAGAAAATTTAAAAGACTTCATTTTTTGTGTTGTAGTGAAGTAATTAATATAGATAACGACTTCATAATTATTGAGTTGTGGTGAAGTAAATTCTTTCTTTAAGTTCGACACAATTTTAATATGACGAGTTATTTTAAAAATTTTTTACTTCACTAAATATAAATTTCAACATTTTTTAAACTTTTCACTTCATCAAAACTACTCTGTCGAAGTTAAATGTTACAAAAAATTATAAGTGAAGCCCATGTTTTTTAAATTATGAAGTAAAAAATAATGTTTTACTTCACTGGTGTTATTACCTAAGTTGATTGATATATATTACTTCATAATTAATAATCGCGAAGTAACGAGTGGCGAAATAAAAGCCAAAGATTCTACTAGTGACGGGATAAAGATATTACTCTACCTTATGGGATAACCAATAGATAACTACCTTACGTAAAATAAGTCTCATAACATAGGTGGGCATCGAGGGAAGAGTAGCACAATAAGTTTTGTTTGTATACGATACTAAGAGTAAAGTATATTTGTAATGTCTATTGATTTAAAATGCTGCTATTTTTTTTTATAAAGCTCACATTTTGAAAATAAACATTTAAATATTTGCATGCATGCAATCCTACTAAAGAAAAATACCATTTAAACATGATCATAACATTTGACATTTGAAAATGCTATAATTTAAAATGGTCAAGCTCAACCAAGTATGAAATCGAAAACGTGAACAATTAAAATCACTAGCAATAAACAGTATATCAAATCTATTGTATAAAATATCCATGTCCTCTCATCTCTCCTAAAATTGTGATGTGCGGAAAAGTGTGGTTCTCGGGTCGTGCGTACATCCAGGCCTTCCTACTCAGAGTTCGGCACCTCCAATCCCCTCAATAACCTGCTCACCTGCATCATTCACAACTAGTGATTCTAAAGACACAACACACCTGTACCGCGATAACAAATACATATACATAACAGACAGCAGTGAAAAATATCATAATTAACATACATTTCATGTATGCGGTAAAATTATATGCATAATCGTGACATGTCAAAACATGTTAATAACCGTAGAACATCTCATCATAAAAACATAAACATGTTCATTTTCTTAATTTGAATTCCGTTCGTCAGTTGTGACTTTCGTATTATCATGTCATTCGATAGATCCATCTACGTGTACCGAGGTAGCCGAAGGCGGATGCATCGATGACATCATTACCCGTCCACAAAGCCCCAACCTTTCGTGTCATCGTGTCATCGTATTAGTCACAACTAACTCTCATCCTTCAAAAACGTGACATCATATTCACCACTTAAACAAAAAATGCATTTACATAATTTTTCATTCAAACCAAGCATGCAACGTATTTATCATATTTTCCTAAAAATCATATACATGATGCATAAACATTTAAAAGCATGATAAATGTGTTCAGGGTGCTGCCAGGACTAAAATATCACCTCGGGTGCCAAATGAGCATTTTGCCCCTTGAACCCCAAAATGACCATTGTACCCCTGGACCTCTAAAATTTGACCTGAAGCTTACCAAACCTCTTAAAACATCCCAAACCATTTTGCCCATGGAACCCCAAAATGACCATTTTACCCCTGAACCTCTAAAATTTGACCTGAAGCTTACCAAACCCCTTAAAACATCCCAAAACATATTTAAATGTATTTCTTAGACGTAAACTCGAGCCCGTTTCAAAACTTAATCGATTCGTTTTAAAACTTTGACCGGGGTCACGGTTTTAACTCGAATCGACTCGAAACTTAACCAATTTTTTCCCAACTTGAACCATAACTTAAACAACTCATTATAAAACATTTACGACTTAAATTATGTCCTTTAAATCCACAATATTTTGGCCAACACCTACTGCCCCTAATTTAAAAATTCTCGCCCCCCTCCCTTGTGTAATTTATATTCCACCACATGGCTCCCACCCTTAAATATTTCGGTCCACCTCCTAATCTCCCATGTATAGCCTTTCAGGATCAACATTAAGACCGTAATGAACCTTCTAAACTAAGCCAAACCAAAACATAATGCTGCTGCACAAGCCATACGCAAAAACCGATCGAACCTAGCACATCTTCTCTCGATCAAGCTATACTTACAAGGATCGGGCTTCTCCCTCGACCAAACACCCATTGATCATTCCTCACATCTTAATAGACTTTAAAAGGTCTGAAACATAGCTTGGTTCAAGCCCATGCATGGCCGAACCCTTCCTAACACCGATCGAACCCATTTCTTCACTATAACACAAGGTTCGCTTGGTCCACTACAAGACCCATTCTAGATTCATTTACACCTTTTAAATTACTCTTAAACCTTCTACAGATCATGATCATATGATCCATTCCATGACAGCTCCTTCAAACAGCATAGATCGATGGTTTTATGGTAATAAAATCATGTAATTTCATGTGTTTCAAAGTAAAACATGAGCAAAACGTTAGATCCATAATATTTCATGGAAGATCATTCAAAAACATGCATTATGATCTGAATGATCAGAAAAATAAAGGTATAAGGCGTGCATTGATGATTTTTGTGAACAAAAGCTAGAAGAGATACACGTCCGAGGCGCGGGAGAATGCTCTAGCTTGAAGGAAAAGGAGGAACCGAATTTTCTTGCTACTGAAACTCAGGAGGAGGCTGATGAGTGGAGGGCGTGGGCGGCTCATAGAGTTATATTAGGTTTAAGGTTAATTAGGTGAGAGGTTTAAGCTTAAATAAATGGTTAATGGGTCCTAGCATAAAATTTAAAGGGTAAAAAATGGATTTGGAGCCCATTAAGCTTAAAACTAGGCCCATTAAGTCCAAACACACACCCGAAAAATGTTAAGTTTAGGTAAGTTTTTGAATATATTACCCGAGCCCTCAAAAAGTCATTCGTTTCTATAAAATTCGTGTACCGAATAAAAATATGCTCTGGCGGGTAAAATTTCCCAACAAAACCCATTTCTTGAAAATAAATTTTAAAACACCTTATATTAATTATTAAAAATTTATCATGTAATAATAGTAATTTTCCTGTTAATTTCCCGGTCCCCGATCTTCGTTTGAGCGCGAAATGCAACTTAAAAATCCTAATGCATGAAATTATAAAATAACATGGAATAAATCCTATCATTCAATAATTATTCATAAAATAACTAAACATATAATTTAAATAAAACTCTAGATTGCATGCATTCAGGTTATGTGAATTAATTTTCTGGACTTTACAAATCTTTCTCCCTTAAATAAAATCTCGTTCTCAAAATTTGGAACGTATCGAATAACTCCGGGTAGTGACTCCTCATCTCAGTCTCTTTCTCCCAAGTAGCCTCCTCCTTGGAATGATTTAGCCACTTGAATTTGACCATATGGATCACCTTGTTCCGGAGCCTCTTCTCTTGTCTGTCCAGTATCTGAGTTGGTTTCTCCTCGAATGATAGGTACGGCGTCAGGTGAAAAGGATCGTAGTTCAGCACATGCGAAGGATTCTACATGTACTTCCGAAGCATTGAGACGTGGAACACATTATGAAGTCCCGCCAGATTCGGTGGTAAATGCAACTCTGTATGCAAGTGTCCCAACTCTCTCTAGGATCTCAAATGGCCCGATGAATCTGGGGCTAATCTTTCCCTTCTTCCCGAACCTCATCGCACAATTCATTGGTGTGACCTTCGCGAAGACATGATCCTCTACTGCAAACTCAAGATCTCACCGCCTCTGATCTGCATAACTCTTCTGAAGGCTCTGATCCGTCCTCATCAAGTCTCGAATCTTTCCCACTAACTCTGCTTTCTGCCTGACAATGTCCGGACCTAACTCTGCTCTCTCTCCTACCTCATCCCAATACACTGGCGACCTACACTTCTTCCCGTACAATGCTCATATAGAGCCATACATATAGATGCCTGATAACTTTTGTTGTATGTGAACTCCACCAGAGGTAACTTCGGATCCCATTTGTCCTGGAAGTCGATCATGCAAGCTCGCAGTAGGTCCTCCAGAATCTGAATCAACCTCTCTGACTGTCCGTCTGTGTGGGGACCCGGACGCTAATCCATTCCTTAATCGTCTTTAGGAATATTTAATCATTCATAATAAACAGGGTCTAAAAATTTTTCTTCTAAAATGCAAAGCGGAAACGTAATGTAATTAAAATCCAATTACATGTTAAACATGAACATACAAATCTGATGTCATCTACAATAATCCAACTAGGTTCAACTACATATCAGTGATGAATCCTAAGTTGCTTCTGAAGCCCGGATCTCCACGCTATCTAGTCCAGCCTCGTTCTCTTCTTGACCCCGCTCCTATCCCACCTGTTGCCATGCACACATACAGACAAGACAACAGCCGGATAACTCCGGTGAGATATAAATATCCCAGTATAAATCATGTATACATGCAATCATATAAATCATATAAGAGCCTATAACAAAAATCATATCCTATATCAACATCATGATATAAATCAATAACAAGAATAAATCATATTCTAAACATGTACCCTAATCCGGAACATAATTCAATATCTAGAATAAATCCTATTCTAGGCATGTACCAATATCAGGAACATA
This sequence comes from Primulina eburnea, assembly GCF_022965805.1. Lineage (NCBI taxonomy): Eukaryota > Viridiplantae > Streptophyta > Magnoliopsida > Lamiales > Gesneriaceae > Primulina > Primulina eburnea. The sequence goes on from NC_133111.1 coordinate 14,201,401, forward strand.
AATCAATATCAAGAATAATTCCTATTCTAAACATGTACCAATATCAGGAACCTAAATCAATATCAAGAATAATTCCTATTTTAAACATGTACCAATGTCAGGAACATAAAAGAACATGAACCATATTCAGGAACATAAATCAGTATTAATCCATACCATAAGATATAACTGTCACTCAATCCAGTGACTCTACTTTTTAGACTAGACTCAATCCTAGTCTAGGGATCCCGGTTTCCAGATGTGGTATTCCTATATCGAATTCCGTAAAGGAGGGAACCATAATCTCTATTACTCGATATAACCAGTGCCCTCGTATTCCTATATCGAATTCCGTAAAAGAAGAATTCCAATACCCTTTACTCGATATAACCAAATATGGTGTTCCTATATCGAATTCCGTAATGGATTCCATTACTCGATATAACCAAACATCCAGTGTCCTGACCTAACCATCATGGACTGTAGCTCTATCGCCAATATCCTATCTTGAGACATCGTGCAATGTGCCGTGGCGATACCACCACTATCCGGCACTTCTGTCACAAGATAACTCGTCTAATACCTGTCATCTAATATCAAGAGAACAAGTACATCAATCAACTTAATGCAAATATCAATGCAATAAGGTAAAGTATGTGATTTAGGGGAACTCGAGTCAAACCTCCCTCGAGTTGTGCAATCCCAACTCAACATTAATTTATACCTTTATCTTCTCGCTCAGAAGAAGAAGAAGTCCCGACTCTATCTCGGTCCATTCTCAATCTGGAAATGACAATATAAAACAGGCACAATATCAATATCAGTTCTGAACTCAAGACTGTCTCTTTAAATCTGAAACGATATATCGAGAATCATAATATCAATATTCCATTCTCAATTCAACTCTGAATCTGATTAATCTGAATTAACTCAAATCAGCGGCATAACGGCACAATCTCAGTATTCCCGTCAATACCATATCACCAGATATTAATTACAAATCATAACCCATATTCGATATGATTTGTAATCAGTCTATAATCCAAATCTATTCCATTTCAATTAATATAATCTGAAAAATCATAACAATTCCAGAATCAATCTGTTTCCCGATCTGACTTCGGTTCTACGATGTCTAACATGTCAAGAACATCATATATGAATTATATCAAATTCCTACAACATCATCTTTTCAAATGATATTAAAACTCAATGAAACTTACATCCTTTGGAAGCTTTTGCCAAGAAAAGCACGGAACTAGGCTCAGATCAAAAATCAGACGGCTAGATCTTGCATAATAAATTTTTGAAATGAAAAAGAGCTTGAGGGAAAAGCTCTCGGTTGCCTTGCTGCTGAATTTCTGAATTGTGTAATGAAATGGGAAAGAATCACACGTACAAGTCAAATTGCATGGCTAGAGACATGTGTCAACTTTTCCATAATTGCACTTTAGTCCCTCAACTTTTCACTATTTGCAAATTGGTCCCCGCTCAATCTTTTTAATTCAATTCAATCCTAAATAATTGCAAACATCTTGTAATATAATTCAACACTCCATAATTCTCTAATTCAATAATCTCGGTTTAAAATAATATCATTTCTATAATCTCGGACCTTACAATTCTCCCCCTCTAAGATACGATTTCGTCCTCGAAATCACAGGTAATCAAGTCAGATATCAACACGAAACATATACAAGAGGTAAATCAAAAAACTTATCTCAATGAATCAATTCGGAAATTTCAATCTCATATCCAATTCAGTCTTTCAGATAGTCTCATTGACCTACTGATAACCTTACTGTGTTATCAACAATAGAATAATCTTCGTTCTGAAATATTTTTCTTTTACGGATTTCTGATTCCAATCTGGAATAAGAATTCAAGAAGTATAGCATCGTAATACCCCCTTAACATAACTCTGATAAAATCAGTCTCGCAATACTAGCTGTATAACATCCGTATATACTAATTCATAGCTCATCACAATCAATATCCTTATCTGTTAATTCCAGTCAAAGACATACTCAATCTTCGGCTTCAAATACTAACAATCATCTTCCGACGTTAGCATATTTAGTCTATTAATTTTGAGTTGTTTTCATTTTCTTCTGAATCAGTTTCATTTTCTTATCAGATTTCTGATCCTATCTCAGGTATCACCGCAATATCATTCCCATACGAAGGAAATTCGCAGTTCTCACTGTACAATACCTCGAATAAAGCTATTTCGATAATCATCTAATAGCTATTATTGTACAATAAATCACAAATGACAATGAATCATGTCAACTAGTGCTAAAATCAAGCACTACATTTCCTGGATATCCTCCAGTCTCAGGATAATTCACTCCGACTATCCTTTCATCTATAATTCATAGACGACAAATCATGCTACATACTCAGCCAAAAGTACAAAATCAAACGAAAGTCACAGTCTGATAAAATCAACTTTGGCATTTAATACAATCTGACCCCCGTTTCTGACATACCTCTCAGTCGTCTGGTCATATCAGTACGTCATCATGTACATTATAATCTAGGCAATTTGAACAGTCGTTCAATCATAATTACATTCCCTCACAATCTGGAAAATATTTCAGTAGTGTTATCACACCATTCATAGGAATGTACTCCCATTTCTATTTAGAACTCAATGATCAAGATAATCAATCTCTTTGTTTCTATCTTTATGTCCTCCTCAGTCAGCGATTTAGACATTTCAATACAAATTCTGACATAACTGATTTCATCTGTTTATATCAAAATTGTCTATTCGAATTATCACACATTTCCTGTTACCAGAATAGTATCAAATCTACTATTGTGTGCATCTGACAATACCTGTCAATTTCCAATTCGAATATCTAACATAAACAAATCAGCTAATCATATAAAATAAAATATTACCTGCCTGGTAATCGGCTCTGACACACTGTTCTAACTATCAAATCAAGTTCTGAACAGTCTGATCAAACTTCTGAACTGTTTATCATCTCAACGGTTCATAACAATCGATATCAAACACAGGCTCAGAACGATAATAATATCGGATCAGATTCAGGATATCAATACGCAATGCTGATCTAATGACTGCATAAGACGCAATCTCTGACATTTCTGACATCTCTGAAATTCTGTCATATTCCAGGCCATTCTCAGTCACTGATCCCTGTCTCAACAGTACTATAAGTCAGTCAGTATACTATCTTCAGATATCATAGACTCTGAATACAATCTGTCACAATCAAGATTCATATCCGAACAATTCTGTATACCACAATCTCAGTTCCCAGAATATTCAATTCAATCATACGCTGCGAATATATCAAAATGTCATAGATAAAACGAGCATAAGGTCTTCAGAATATTGTTGAACACAGGATCCATCAATCCATAATCGGAACTGAAATACTTTCCAGAGAAACATATATTCAAATGTAACTCTAACTCTTATACAATAATTCTTTCAACTGATATCTCAATTCTTTCAGTTCAATCAGTATCAGTCTATACAAATTATAAAATGAAACCAATACCTGGTATCAAATCAAGGCTGAAATCATTCTTCCTAATCCAGGACAACCATGCAATCTCATCTGAAAGACTATAGCAAACCTCTTGCTATTAGTAAATCAATTCATGATAGGCTCAGCTTCAGTCATCAACTGAATACATAAGGAATTACTCCATTCCTTTCGATAATCATCGAATCATAAACAATACAGATATCAAGGAATTCAAAATCAAGAATCCTTACCGTATATCATTTATTCCTTGGCCATTTCAGGTCTGAATCTTACCATCTCCTGGCAAGAAACTATCATAGCTATGTACTTGTTCAATATATCAATATCCATTATGCAGTCATCATCAGACAATACAAGTACAATCTAGTCTAATTCAATCTCATTTTCAACTTACTGCAATATATCATATCCCACAGAATATCACTGATATCAAATTCTTTCTCCAAAAGGTAAAGAAGCAATACTACAGTAGATACAAAACCAACAGGTAAAGCATATATCAGTGCCACCCAATCAAGGATAATCATAATGATTGCATTAGTATATATCAATACATATGCATCATAATCATAGAGGAACAATACCTGCCACTATATCATCAAGTGTGTCCTGGGTCTGTTCCTTGATCACCATATCCAGATGATCCAGCTCCCTGAAATCCTCGGGAACCTCTCAGTTCTAGTACTCCTTTGGGTGTAATCCACCAACTTCTGGCAGCTTCTCGTAACTGAGGGAATACCAGTTTAATTCTCTGTTCATCGGTACAATTAAGTAAATCGAACAGTATTTCTATGTCATCAAACCAGTTCTCATACTCTTCAGACGTCCCGATACCACTCAGAATCGGCGGCTGAAATAATTGAAACTCTTTCAATTTTAATTCCATCGGAGTCTCTGATACATCTATCTGATCAGACGAAGTACTACCCCTTTCTGAAATTCTTCTACGAGGTATATCTGATGATCACAGGAGTCAGTAATCACAGGAGATAATCAATCTCAATCCCTTTCTGATCAGCTTACCTTCTGATCAAAATTGGTTCTGATTTATTTTCAAATCAGATATATTACCAAATCGATTCAGATATTCAGGTAACGTACATTTAAACGCAATAAAACATGCTGGCATGCTAGCATACTCAATGTAAATCAACATAATACTATATCACATGCTAGCAATCAAAAGCAGGAAAGAAAACACATTCTACCCCGCTCACTCTTTTCTATCTCAGTGCTAAGGAACCTACAGTTCAAGGACCTACAGCTCTGATACCACCTGTTGTGGGGACCCAGACGCTAATCCATTCCTTAGTCGTCTTTAGGAATATTTAATCATTCATAATAAACAGGGTCTAAAAATTTTTCTTCTAAAATGCAAAGCGGAAACGTAATGTAATTAAAATCCAATTACATGTTAAACATGAACATACAAATCTGATGTCATCTACAATAATCCAACTAGGTTCAACTACATATCAGTACTGAATCCTAAGTTGCTTCTGAAGCCCGGATCTCCACGCTATCTAGTCCAGCCTCGTTCTCTTCTTGACCCCGCTCCTATCCCACCTGTTGCCATGCACACATACAGACAAGACAACAGCCGGATAACTCCGGTGAGATATAAATATCTCAGTATAAATCATGTATACATGCAATCATATAAATCATATAAGAGCCTATAACAAAAATCATATCCTATATCAACATCATGATATAAATCAATAACAAGAATAAATCATATTCTAAACATGTACCCTAATCCGGAACATAATTCAATATCTAGAATAAATCCTATTCTAGGCATGTACCAATATCAGGAACATAAATCAATATCAAGAATAATTCCTATTCTAAACATGTACCAATATCAGGAACCTAAATCAATATCAAGAATAATTCTTATTTTAAACATGTACCAATGTCAGGAACATAAAAGAACATGAACCATATTCAGGAACATAAATCAGTATTAATCCATACCATAAGATATAACTGTCACTCAATCCAGTGACTCTACTTTTTAGACTAGACTCAATCCTAGTCTAGGGATCCCGGTTTCCAGATGTGGTATTCCTATATCGAATTCCGTAAAGGAGGGAACCATAATCTCTATTACTCGATATAACCAGTGCCCTCGTATTCCTATATCGAATTCCGTAAAAGAAGAATTCCAATACCCTTTACTCGATATAACCAAATATGGTGTTCCTATATCGAATTCCGTAATGGATTCCATTACTCGATATAACCAAACATCCAGTGTCCTGACCTAACCATCATGGACTGTAGCTCTATCGCCAATATCCTATCTTGAGACATCGTGCAATGTGCCGTGGCGATACCACCACTATCCGGCACTTCTGTCACAAGATAACTCGTCTAATACCTGTCATCTAATATCAAGAGAACAAGTACATCAATCAACTTAATGCAAATATCAATGCAATAAGGTAAAGTATGTGATTTAGGGGAACTCGAGTCAAACCTCCCTCGAGTTGTGCAATCCCAACTCAACATTAATTTATACCTTTATCTTCTCGCTCAGAAGAAGAAGAAGTCCCGACTCTATCTCGGTCCATTCTCAATCTGGAAATGACAATATAAAACAGGCACAATATCAATATCAGTTCTGAACTCAAGACTGTCTCTTTAAATCTGAAACGATATATCGAGAATCATAATATCAATATTCCATTCTCAATTCAACTCTGAATCTGATTAATCTGAATTAACTCAAATCAGCGGCATAACGGCACAATCTCAGTATTCCCGTCAATACCATATCACCAGATATTAATTACAAATCATAACCCATATTCGATATGATTTGTAATCAGTCTATAATCCAAATCTATTCCATTTCAATTAATATAATCTGAAAAATCATAACAATTCCAGAATCAATCTGTTTCCCGATCTGACTTCGGTTCTACGATGTCTAACATGTCAAGAACATCATATATGAATTATATCAAATTCCTACAACATCATCTTTTCAAATGATATTAAAACTCAATGAAACTTACATCCTTTGGAAGCTTTTGCCAAGAAAAGCACGGAACTAGGCTCAGATCAAAAATCAGACGGCTAGATCTTGCATAATAAATTTTTGAAATGAAAAAGAGCTTGAGGGAAAAGCTCTCGGTTGCCTTGCTGCTGAATTTCTGAATTGTGTAATGAAATGGGAAAGAATCACACGTACAAGTCAAATTGCATGGCTAGAGACATGTGTCAACTTTTCCATAATTGCACTTTAGTCCCTCAACTTTTCACTATTTGCAAATTGGTCCCCGCTCAATCTTTTTAATTCAATTCAATCCTAAATAATTGCAAACATCTTGTAATATAATTCAACACTCCATAATTCTCTAATTCAATAATCTCGGTTTAAAATAATATCATTTCTATAATCTCGGACCTTACAATTCTCCCCCTCTAAGATACGATTTCGTCCTCGAAATCACAGGTAATCAAGTCAGATATCAACACGAAACATATACAAGAGGTAAATCAAAAAACTTATCTCAATGAATCAATTCGGAAATTTCAATCTCATATCCAATTCAGTCTTTCAGATAGTCTCATTGACCTACTGATAACCTTACTGTGTTATCAACAATAGAATAATCTTCGTTCTGAAATATTTTTCTTTTACGGATTTCTGATTCCAATCTGGAATAAGAATTCAAGAAGTATAGCATCGTAATACCCCCTTAACATAACTCTGATAAAATCAGTCTCGCAATACTAGCTGTATAACATCCGTATATACTAATTCATAGCTCATCACAATCAATATCCTTATCTGTTAATTCCAGTCAAAGACATACTCAATCTTCGGCTTCAAATACTAACAATCATCTTCCGACGTTAGCATATTTAGTCTATTAATTTTGAGTTGTTTTCATTTTCTTCTGAATCAGTTTCATTTTCTTATCAGATTTCTGATCCTATCTCAGGTATCACCGCAATATCATTCCCATACGAAGGAAATTCGCAGTTCTCACTGTACAATACCTCGAATAAAGCTATTTCGATAATCATCTAATAGCTATTATTGTACAATAAATCACAAATGACAATGAATCATGTCAACTAGTGCTAAAATCAAGCACTACATTTCCTGGATATCCTCCAGTCTCAGGATAATTCACTCCGACTATCCTTTCATCTATAATTCATAGACGACAAATCATGCTACATACTCAGCCAAAAGTACAAAATCAAACGAAAGTCACAGTCTGATAAAATCAACTTTGGCATTTAATACAATCTGACCCCCGTTTCTGACATACCTCTCAGTCGTCTGGTCATATCAGTACGTCATCATGTACATTATAATCTAGGCAATTTGAACAGTCGTTCAATCATAATTACATTCCCTCACAATCTGGAAAATATTTCAGTAGTGTTATCACACCATTCATAGGAATGTACTCCCATTTCTATTTAGAACTCAATGATCAAGATAATCAATCTCTTTGTTTCTATCTTTATGTCCTCCTCAGTCAGCGATTTAGACATTTCAATACAAATTCTGACATAACTGATTTCATCTGTTTATATCAAAATTGTCTATTCGAATTATCACACATTTCCTGTTACCAGAATAGTATCAAATCTACTATTGTGTGCATCTGACAATACCTGTCAATTTCCAATTCGAATATCTAACATAAACAAATCAGCTAATCATATAAAATAAAATATTACCTGCCTGGTAATCGGCTCTGACACACTGTTCTAACTATCAAATCAAGTTCTGAACAGTCTGATCAAACTTCTGAACTGTTTATCATCTCAACGGTTCATAACAATCGATATCAAACACAGGCTCAGAACGATAATAATATCGGATCAGATTCAGGATATCAATACGCAATGCTGATCTAATGACTGCATAAGACGCAATCTCTGACATTTCTGACATCTCTGAAATTCTGTCATATTCCAGGCCATTCTCAGTCACTGATCCCTGTCTCAACAGTACTATAAGTCAGTCAGTATACTATCTTCAGATATCATAGACTCTGAATACAATCTGTCACAATCAAGATTCATATCCGAACAATTCTGTATACCACAATCTCAGTTCCCAGAATATTCAATTCAATCATACGCTGCGAATATATCAAAATGTCATAGATAAAACGAGCATAAGGTCTTCAGAATATTGTTGAACACAGGATCCATCAATCCATAATCGGAACTGAAATACTTTCCAGAGAAACATATATTCAAATGTAACTCTAACTCTTATACAATAATTCTTTCAACTGATATCTCAATTCTTTCAGTTCAATCAGTATCAGTCTATACAAATTATAAAATGAAACCAATACCTGGTATCAAATCAAGGCTGAAATCATTCTTCCTAATCCAGGACAACCATGCAATCTCATCTGAAAGACTATAGCAAACCTCTTGCTATTAGTAAATCAATTCATGATAGGCTCAGCTTCAGTCATCAACTGAATACATAAGGAATTACTCCATTCCTTTCGATAATCATCGAATCATAAACAATACAGATATCAAGGAATTCAAAATCAAGAATCCTTACCGTATATCATTTATTCCTTGGCCATTTCAGGTCTGAATCTTACCATCTCCTGGCAAGAAACTATCATAGCTATGTACTTGTTCAATATATCAATATCCATTATGCAGTCATCATCAGACAATACAAGTACAATCTAGTCTAATTCAATCTCATTTTCAACTTACTGCAATATATCATATCCCACAGAATATCACTGATATCAAATTCTTTCTCCAAAAGGTAAAGAAGCAATACTACAGTAGATACAAAACCAACAGGTAAAGCATATATCAGTGCCACCCAATCAAGGATAATCATAATGATTGCATTAGTATATATCAATACATATGCATCATAATCATAGAGGAACAATACCTGCCACTATATCATCAAGTGTGTCCTGGGTCTGTTCCTTGATCACCATATCCAGATGATCCAGCTCCCTGAAATCCTCGGGAACCTCTCAGTTCTAGTACTCCTTTGGGTGTAATCCACCAACTTCTGGCAGCTTCTCGTAACTGAGGGAATACCAGTTTAATTCTCTGTTCATCGGTACAATTAAGTAAATCGAACAGTATTTCTATGTCATCAAACCAGTTCTCATACTCTTCAGACGTCCCGATACCACTCAGAATCGGCGGCTGAAATAATTGAAACTCTTTCAATTTTAATTCCATCGGAGTCTCTGATACATCTATCTGATCAGACGAAGTACTACCCCTTTCTGAAATTCTTCTTTGAGGTATATCTGATGATCACAGGAGTCAGTAATCACAGGAGATAATCAATCTCAATCCCTTTCTGATCAGCTTACCTTCTGATCAAAATTGGTTCTGATTTATTTTCAAATCAGATATATTACCAAATCGATTCAGATATTCAGGTAACGTACATTTAAACGCAATAAAACATGCTGGCATGCTAGCATACTCAATGTAAATCAACATAATACTATATCACATGCTAGCAATCAAAAGCAGGAAAGAAAACACATTCTACCCCGCTCACTCTTTTCTATCTCAGTGCTAAGGAACCTACAGTTCAAGGACCTACAGCTCTGATACCACCTGTTGTGGGGACCCAGACGCTAATCCATTCCTTAGTCGTCTTTAGGAATATTTAATCATTCATAATAAACAGGGTCTAAAAATTTTTCTTCTAAAATGCAAAGCGGAAACGTAATGTAATTAAAATCCAATTACATGTTAAACATGAACATACAAATCTGATGTCATCTACAATAATCCAACTAGGTTCAACTACATATCAGTGCTGAATCCTAAGTTGCTTCTGAAGCCCGGATCTCCACGCTATCTAGTCCAGCCTCGTTCTCTTCTTGACCCCGCTCCTATCCCACCTGTTGCCATGCACACATACAGACAAGACAACAGCCGGATAATTCCGGTGAGATATAAATATCCCAGTATAAATCATGTATACATGCAATCATATAAATCATATAAGAGCCTATAACAAAAATCATATCCTATATCAACATCATGATATAAATCAATAACAAGAATAAATCATATTCTAAACATGTACCCTAATCCGGAACATAATTCAATATCTAGAATAAATCCTATTCTAGGCATGTACCAATATCAGGAACATAAATCAATATCAAGAATAATTCCTATTCTAAACATGTACCAATATCAGGAACCTAAATCAATATCAAGAATAATTCCTATTTTAAACATGTACCAATGTCAGGAACATTAAAGAACATGAACCATATTCAGGAACATAAATCAGTATTAATCCATACCATAAAATATAACTGTCACTCAATCCAGTGACTCTACTTTTTAGACTAGACTCAATCGTCCAGATGTGGTATTCCTATATCGAATTCCGTAAAGGAGGGAACCATAATCTCTATTACTCAATATAACCAGTGCCCTGGTATTCCTATATCGAATTCCGTAATAGAAGAATTCCAATACCCTTTACTCGATATAACCAATTATGGTGTTCCTATATCGAATTCCGTAATGGATTCCATTACTCGATATAACCAAACATCCAGTGTCCTGACCTAACCATCATGGACTGTAGCTCTATCGCCAATATCCTATCTTGAGACATCGTGCAATGTGCCGTGGCGATACCACCACTATCCGGCACTTCTGTCACAAGATAACTCGTCTAATACCTGTCATCTAATATCAAGAGAACAAGTACATCAATCAACTTAATGCAAATATCAATGCAATAAGGTAAAGTATGTGATTTAGGGGAACTCGAGTCAAACCTCCCTCGAGTTGTGCAATCCCAACTCAACATTAATTTATACCTTTATCTTCTCGCTCAGAAGAAGAAGAAGTCCCGACTCTATCTCGGTCCATTCTCAATCTGGAAATGACAATATAAAACAGGCACAATATCAATATCAGTTCTGAACTCAAGACTGTCTCTTTAAATCTGAAACGATATATCGAGAATCATAATATCAATATTCCATTCTCAATTCAACTCTGAATCTGATTAATCTGAATTAACTCAAATCAGCGGCATAACGGCACAATCTCAGTATTCCCGTCAATACCATATCACCAGATATTAATTACAAATCATAACCCATATTCGATATGATTTGTAATCAGTCTATAATCCAAATCTATTCCATTTCAATTAATATAATCTGAAAAATCATAACAATTCCAGAATCAATCTGTTTCCCGATCTGACTTCGGTTCTACGATGTCTAACATGTCAAGAACATCATATATGAATTATATCAAATTCCTACAACATCATCTTTTCAAATGATATTAAAACTCAATGAAACTTACATCCTTTGGAAGCTTTTGCCAAGAAAAGCACGGAACTAGGCTCAGATCAAAAATCAGACGGCTAGATCTTGCATAATAAATTTTTGAAATGAAAAAGAGCTTGAGGGAAAAGCTCTCGGTTGCCTTGCTGCTGAATTTCTGAATTGTGTAATGAAATGGGAAAGAATCACACGTACAAGTCAAATTGCATGGCTAGAGACATGTGTCAATTTTTCCATAATTGCACTTTAGTCCCTCAACTTTTCACTATTTGCAAATTGGTCCCCGCTCAATCTTTTTAATTCAATTCAATCCTAAATAATTGCAAACATCTTGTAATATAATTCAACACTCCATAATTCTCTAATTCAATAATCTCGGTTTAAAATAATATCATTTCTATAATCTCGGACCTTACAGTCTGTCTAAGGATGAAAAGCAGTACTGAACAATAACTTCGTACTCAACACCTGATGGAGACTCTTCTAGAATGCAGACGTGAACCTCGGATCCCTTTCTGACACGGTGGACACTGGAATCCCGTTCAATATGACTATCTCTCTGATGTACAGCTCTGCGTACTGAGTCATGGTGAAAGTCTTCCTTATCGGTAGGAAATTAGCTGATTTAGTGAGCCAATCAACAATCACCCAGATGGCATTAAATCCTATAGTACTCTTCGGAAGCTCTGTCACAAAGTCCATGGTTATATTCTCCCATTTCCACTCGAGAATAGGGAGGGGTCTCAGCTTCCCTGCATGTCTCTGATGCTCTGCCTTGACATGCTGACAATTCAAACACTTGGAAACGAATCGCATAATATCCCGCTTCATGCACGACAACCAATAAAGAGTCTGAAGGTCTTTATACATCTTCGTACTCACTGGTTGGATGGAGTACGGGGTGTTGTGGGTCTCGCTCAAGATATCTGCTCTCAGAGAATCGTTGTCAGAGACCCATAGACGGTCTTTATATCTGACTATGCCGTCCAAAACTATATACAGTCTCTGGCCCTTAGCCTCGTCCATCTGTCTCCACTTCTAGAACTACTCATCAGAAGTCTGCCCTGCTTGAATTATGTCTGTCATAGTCGCTGTACTGTCAGAGTACAAAGATTTGGGGCATCACCCCTGGCATAAACTTCAAGCTCAAATCTCTGAATCTCCGCCTGTAGCGGTCTCTGTACCGAAAAATGAGCAATCACGGCGTGTTTCCTGCTCAAAGCGTCTGCAACCACATTAGCCTTACCTAGATGGTAGCTAATGTCACAATTATAGTCTTTCACTAGCTCGAGCCACCTTCTCTGTCTCATATTCAGCTCTTTCTGTGTGAAGAATTACTTTAGGCTTTTATGGTCAATAAAAATCATGCACTTCTCCCTATACAGATAGTGTCTCAAGATCTTCAGAGCAAATACCATTGCTGCTAGCTCGAGGTCATGAGTCAGATAATTCTTCTCATGGACCTTGAGCTGCCTAGATGCATAGGCTATCACTCTATCCTGCTGCATCAGAACCGCGCCCAAACTGAGTTTCAATGCATCCGTATATACCACAAACTCTCCCTGCACTGATGGCATAGCTAGTACCGGTGCAGTGGTCAGCTCTTGCTTCAGTCTGTCAAAGCTCTCCTGACACTTAGATCCCTAGATAAAATTGGCATTCTTCTTCGTCAAGGTAGTCATAGACACTGCAATAGAAGAGAGGTCTTGTATGAATTTCCTATAGTAACCTACCATACCCAAGAAACTACGGATCTCTATCACACTCTGGGTGCTGGCCAATCTCTCACTGCATCAACCTTACTGGGGTCGACCTCTATACCATCCTGAGATACAATTGGCCCAAGAATGCCACTCTGTCAAGCCAGAACTCACACTTACTGAACTTGGCATATAGTCATCTGTCATGTAGAGTCTGTAGTACTGTCCTTAGGTGCTGATTGTGCTCCTCCCTACTCTTCGAATAGATCAGGATATCGTCAATGAAAACTATGACGAACTGATCCAAGTATGGCTGAAACACTCGATTCATGAGATCCATGAAGATCTTTGGCGCGTTTGTCAGGCCGAAGGGCATCACCATAAACTCATATTTCCCTTATCGCATCCGGAAGGTGGTCTTATGCACATCAGACTCCCTCACTTTCAGCTGGTGGTATCCAGATCAAAGTTCTATCTTTGAGAACACAGATCCCGTTGAAGCTGATCAAACAAGTCCTCGATCATCGGCAACGGATACTTATTCTTGACTGTGACCATGTTCAGCTCTCGGTAGTCGATGAACAGCCGCATGCTGCCGTCTTTCTTCTTGAAAAACAGAACTAGTGCGCCCCATGGAGAAAATCTAGGGCGAATGAAAATCTTATCTAGCAAATCATGTATCTGATCTTTCAATTCTTTCATCTCGGCGGGTTCTAGATGGTAGGGTGTCTTAGATATCGGCTCTGTGCCTGGCATAATCTCAATCGAAAAGTCCACCTCTCTGTTTGGTGGGATGCCTGAAACATTGTCAGGGAGAACACTGGAGAACTCCCTGAACACATCAACGCCCTCTAGCCTTTGATCGAGTTGCTCAGACACTGACACGATGCTGGCCAAAAATGCCTAGCAGCCTCTCCTCATAAGCTTTCTCGCACACAAGCAGGAGATGACGTGCGACATCTGCTGATGTCTAGCTGCCTAAAAAAACGGCTTCCCACTGGGCGATCTTACCGACACTGATCTCTGACAAAAATCTGACTGCTCCATAAGAAGATAGACAGTCCATGCCCAAGATGATGTCGAACTCCGGTAATGGTAGTTCTATCAAATCTGCCTGTACTGCATACTTCTGCAACCGAAGCTCCAATCTCTTCACTATCCAAAAAGTGAACATCTGATCCCCGGATGGAATCGATATCAGTAGTTTGTTGATGAGCTTTCCGTAGGATCAAAAGGAGGACAAAAGTCGCATAAACACTGTAATTTTTACTCTAATTACCGATATTTTTGTACCGGATTTTCTTCTTCGCTAGCCAACTGGCTAAATTGATTAGCTTATACATTTCCTTATAACTATCTTATAGCCTGCCATATACAGGATTGCTGTAACTGGTGCAGGGGCGGGGCAACTACTCTTTATATTTGAACCCTGAATTCATCGCTACTTGTATGATTTCTAGTCGTTTGAGGAAGGATTCAGATATAAACGAATGTGTAGCCCTGAATCTAACAATGCATGTGTGGCTACACCTGCAATATATAACCTCCATGCGACAAAACATACCATCAAATCTAATAGTCTCAAACTTAAGGAATTTCTTATCGACAATTAACCCAAAGTCCTCAAAATTCAACAAATTAACCCAAATAATGTTCCCGAAAATTTCTAAATTACATGCTCAAAATATCGAACTTTCTAATTTAACCCTCTAAAGCTCGAAATTTACACTTGGGTCCTTCAACTTTTCAAATTTTGAAAAATGACCCCATAAAATTTTGGAATTTAGCCTCATATATGGTGGAATTTTCGAAAAACTAGACTTAAACCTCAAAAAAATTTAGGAGTTTTGAATTTATTTGCGAAAAATCTAGATTTTTCGCAAATAGGTCATCAGACTATTGATATTACAATCAGGTCTCAAATTCCCAAATTAATCAATTACATTCTTAATCCCAACCAAGTAAAGCATGCATCCTAATTCTTTCTAAGTTATCAATCCAAAAATTTAATCCTCATACAATTTTAAAATCCATGCACTCATGCAATAAACTAAAATCTTTAAACGCAAGAGTTACCAGTAATCAATGTCGAGTCTGGCTCTACCTCGCCCTCCTCGGCATGCATTACATATGCTCGGTCAGTAGTGGGGCCCTTGTTATTAGGGAAATCTTCCGCCTTGTGCCCCTCATATTTGCATACGAAGCATCTGAAGGTGCCCCCACATGCATTTGCCATAATGATATTTGTTGCACTCTTTGCATAGTGGTCCTCCATCCGGCCTGGGAGCCCCTGGTTCCTGAGGTGGCTACTGCTGACCTGGCCCCCTATAGTGTCCATGTGACTTCTGCTGCCCCTGCTATCTCAGTGGCCCCGTATACTGCTTCTTCTGAGGCTGAGAACTGGACTAGGCCTGATGCCACTTCCTCTGCATCTCGAAGTCTATGTCTCGCGGAGAGACTGCTTTGCCTGAAAGGCGCAGGCGGTGGCCTCATCATATCCCGCCAGTCTCATCAGCATAACATCCCGGCGAAGGGCGGGTATCAATCCATCCATGAAATGCCTTAACTTTTGGGCAGAATCCCTGGCGATAATGGGCACAAAATGGAAGCCCATGTCAAACTTCCAAATGAATTCTTGTTAGAGTAGGTGCACGTCGAGCCAAGTGTTGGCCGAGTGTTCACAATGAAACTCTATGTATAAACAGTCTTTATTTTAATAATATTTGAAATTATTATTTTGACACATCTTTATCTGTATACCCATGCTAGTTGCATAGATAAAGTCCTTGAATATACAAATAGTAGAAAGAATACGAGATGCTCATATGATGAGTATCATGAAACTCATATTTGGAATATTGTAAATTCTAAACAGTTCCTAGTCGATTCAGCCGCCGCTAAGAAGGATATAGGCCCCTAGAGTTCGAGACTAGTATCTGGATGTGAGTACCATGTTTCATTGGTAGGGGACATTGTGATGTCCGAACATGCAGATAGGTGCTCCTTGTAGAGTGCACTGAACAACCCTCCATAAAGGACTTTCCAAGTGGTTCTCACTTATCGAGTGGAAAAGTCCTAGTTTATGGTTGTACACCATTAGTCCTTATGACCCGGGACAACACTGAGACTCTAAGTGCTAGACTTACACTTTGACTTGTTTACCGACTCTCATGGGGTCATCAGATGGCAAGGTTGGGTGCTCTGTCGAAACATATAGGAGTCGATGCATTGTAGTCGGGGATTCACCGCTTACCTTCGGGTATGGATATCCTATGTGTTCTCATGTGTATGTAGGTTGAAATCTCTGATCAGAATATGGTGGTAATTATGAAAGGGGTTTCATAGATTACACCATCGATGCAACTACGACATGACACATAGTATCGATTCATTGACAACTCTCGATATACCAATGGTTGTCGAATCGGTCGGGATATATGAGTTGAAGGGACCGTACTGTACGCTAACCATAATTGAATGGTTCTTGTAGGCACTATCATTTGATACCTAGGGAATCATGTACGCGATGATGCTACTATCAGACATGAGTTCTGACGTTCTTGTTATCAAGGAGTTGATAATTAAGAATGGAGCAATTGAGGTATGCTCGTATAAGGACATGTTTAGTCCGAATCACATAGAGATGTGAACCCACGGCTAGTTGTATCAATGAACCATTGAGGGCCGCACAAGTGCTAGCTTTCTAGATCCCGTTGAGAAGTGAAATAGTTCAATGTGCTGAACGGCTTATAAAGGAATTTATAAGCGTAAGGAAAAATAGAAGTTTGACTTCTATGAGGAGAATGTAACTTTTAATTTGAGGAAGTGTTCCTATATTAAATGTTGGCCAAATAAATAATGTATTTGAAAATTGTGATTTTCATAAACATTATTATGGATTAAATTTAATTAATTCAAGTGTTGAATTAATGAAATCATATTGGGTCTTGTAGAGCCCAATAGTAAAATAATTATTCAACTAGTGGCTTGAGTAAATTCAAGTAATGTTTAATTAGTCTCAAATTTGTTTGTGATAATTAAATTAAGTCCATGGATTTTTAATTGTTAAAATCAAATAGATTTGCATGCATGGGAGGTGAAAGGTTGGGAGACAATTTTTTGTATCTCCAAAGCTTGGCATGCTAAAATGTGTTTTAGCTTTTCCCACAACCAAGACAAGCAATCACTCCCTCATTCTAGCATGCTCATGGCCGAAATTTTGCTCTCAATTTCTCTCCATTTTTGTGTTCTTCAATGGTTGGAGAAAACACTCTCTTCTCTTTGAAAAATCCTTTTATTTTTCTAGTACAAAATAAAAGGGTTTCTAGCTAGTTGGTGGTGGGCCTAATTTTGAAGAAAGGAATCTTGTAGATTGTCTTGCCTTTGAAGAGCCAAGTTGTTTACAACTTGGTTGGAGCCATCATCAACTTCAAGAGGTTGATAAGTATAATTTCTTAACACCCTATGTATGACAAAGGTGTTTTGTATATGTTACATGCTAGTACAAGAGGTGCTCGAATTTTTCTTGTAAAAATCGAAAATTTTGAACTTCCATTGCGCATTCGGGACACCTAAAATCGATCCCTTTCAAGTGGTATCAAGAGCTAAGGGTACTAGTTTTTGTAGCATATACATGATATTATATTGAGGTCGATTTCTAACCGTATGAGATGTAATTTTGCAACAAATCAAGGCCGGTTTTTGGGGGTAATCTCGGCAGCAAGCGGCTGCCCATTTCGGGTAGCTTGGGCTCCCCGAGGGGCAGCCCGAAACGAGCAGCAAGGGCAGCCCGAGGGGTTGCCCGAACAGCCCCTAGTTTTTTAATAAAAAAAAATTTGTAAGTTGGTCGGAATCCGGCGACGGCGATGACGACTAGGGTTTTCAAAAGATGTTTTGAAATATCAAAGTGTCATGGGCCTTGAGTTGTTGGGATATTGGATGGCTAACATATTGGTGAAATTTAAATGGGCCAAAATGTTTTTTGTGAAAAATGAATTTTTTGGGCCCTTAAGTTTAAATTTACAAAAGTTTTAATTATTTTCTCATAAAATAAATAATTGAAGTTGGACTTGAATTATTTATAGTAAATTGTGATTTACAAGAAATTCGGTTATAAATAAATTAATTGGAAAGTAGACAAAGGTATTTGTTTACTTTGTTAATTTAGTTTATAATCGTGGCGTTAGTGATTGGATCAAGATATATAATATTGGATCAATTAATTATTGTGATGATTAATTGATGTTGTATGATATGTGATATTATGCATGAAGGATGATCAAAAGCCCAAGCCCAATTTGCTAGGTGTATGCTAGGATATTTTGTGTTGAATGATTGTAATAATTATCAATTTATAAAGTGGGCTTGGTTTATGGCCCGTTCCCACGCCCATGAGATGTATCCCTATTTGCCATGGATATTTATTTGTAAATATTAGTATAGTGGATGATCAAGATTGGAAGATCGTGGCCATGATGATTATGAAGATCGAAGACATGTAAATATTGGAAGCTAATGTAATAGTTGCATTTGCATCCCATGCATTTCCCTAGGATTGGACCTAGGCCCGTGTTTAGCTCACAGGGGCCATTAGTATTGGGGCGATTGATCATCCTTGTTTGTTTACTGTTTATAATATATGCATGATATGTTATAAATAATGAGTATGTGCGTTATTATTATGATAATAACAAAGTTGCATGAATCCGGCAAACATACGATCAAAAATGGCGAGTTTTTAAATAAAATTAAGATGAGACCTTTCAAAATTAAAAACCCTCATTTTGAATAAGATTCAAAATTAATATCAAGCCCGAAAAGGGCAATTATAAATTTGTTTATAATTTTCATGTCTTCCATCGACAATGGGTGCATGATGAACGCTACCCGTGCTCGGGGCTCGGCTCATATTATTGTGGGGGCCCTAGGTGCCGGAAAGCTGTGACATCCATTGACATGGTGATGTGAACTACGTGGAACTCCCATGATTTCGGCTCATATTATTGAGGGAACTCATGGCGACCGTCCATTAAGGTTCAACATCGATGGGTAAGGCTTGACACGTGAAGATGAACGACGTCATATTATTGGGTCCTAATCAAACATGAGACAAAAGTTTACGTAGAGGGTTGCATGGAGATGCAATTGGAAACTACCTTTTAGGAATTGTGATTGCCTGATATTATTCGGGATCATAATTCGCTAATTGGACCTTGCGTACCTACTGAGGAAAGGAGTTTCCCGTTTTCACTAGAGGGTAGTGAAAGATGTCAAAACAATGGGAGCGAAAATTTATAAAGTAAAAGTCCATACTTTATATCTTACTAAATATTTTAAAATAGTCATCAACATTTATCTGTTTTAATTTCCAATACTTTTTGACAATGTCTTCGATTCGCAATTCGCTATCTGTAATACTCGACAAACACGTATTAACCGGACCTAATTACCTCAATTGGCTAAGAAATCTGAAAATCGTCTTGAATTCGGAAAGGATAGCATATACACTTACTAAGTCGTCCCCTGTTGAGGCTCCGACTGACTGCATTCCTGGGGAATTGCAGACTTACAAGGAATGGTGTGACCATGACTTGAAAGCCATGTGTCATATGCAGGCTTCTATGTAAGATGAGAAGTCGGTTCTTTATGTGGATTCTTCATCTGGTACGAAGATCGGTCCACATGGAAAGGGAAAGAAACATTCTTTCCAACTTCCCAAGAAGAACGTGCCCTTGAAAAGGCAATCTCCGAGTCCCGCTGTGGCAGCCATACCAGTAACGGCTGACAAGACTGTTGACATATGTCATCACTGCAAGAAGCCTGGACATTGGAGGCGTAATTGCAGGGAATATCTTGCCCAGAATAGTTCTGGAAACGGTATGTTATATATTGAAGTAAACATTTCAATTAACTCTACTTCTTGGGTATTGGATACCGGTTGTGACTCACATCTCTGTAATGAGTTAAAGATGATGGGAAGAAGTAGAAGGCATAGGGAATGTGAGACCTTCTTAAGGATGGGCAATGGAGCAAGAGTTGCTGCCAAGGCCAAAGGAGATGTTTACTTGCTTTTGAACAAAGATTTTAAGTTAATTTTAAGAGATGTTTTGTTTGTACCTGAATTGGTGAAAAAAACATTGTTTCCATTTCTATGCTAGATAAAGATGGATATTCTTGTTTATTTAGTAAAGGTGTTTGCAACATTTACAAGAATAAATGTTTAATTGGTACTAAAGAACTTGAAAACGATCTCTAGAACTTAAAATTGAAAGATATTCCACTGAACCATGTCCAAGAAATAACAACAACAAACAAGCAAAAACAAGATACTATAAATTCGACACACTTATGGCATGCTCGATTAGGACATATTTCCCTAAGAAGGATGAACAAGCTAGTGGGAGTGGGCATGTTTGATATGTCTGATATTAATGCTCTCACGACTTGTGAATGATGTGAATCTAGCTAGCCACTATGCGTTCCAAGAACCAACCCCGAGAGGACGCTTAAACATGTTGAATGTTGTCCTTCATCCAACCAATGAAAGCTTGGAAACAAGGCTCGAAGGGTTCGTGTAGTAGCCCGAATTCCAAATTGGGTAATTAACGGATTAATGGTGATTAAGAAGGTTTAATGTGTAATTTTGACCGTGGTCATGATCGGACGGACCGAAGATGGTTCGGTAGCACCGAAGAGTTCGGACGATCCGAAGTGGGTTCGGTGGATCCGATCATGAGGTGTCAAGAGTTGATCGACACATCAGTTTACATGCAAGTTCGGATGATCCGAAGTTTAGGTTCGGTGGATCCGATCATGAGGTGTCAAGAGCCGATGGACACGTGGGAGTTCGGACGTTCCGAAGTGGGTTCGGTGGATCCGAACATAGCCTATAAATAGTGCTCGGATTTCCTCATTTTGTATTGTCAATTCTTGAAGTTGTGTCTCATTTTGAGAGGTTTGGAAGGTTTCTAGGGTTAGTTTGTCGGTCGAGCGTTAGCCAAGAGCTGCCAGGATTAGTAGCGTAGTGACGCCTGAGTTACGAGGCAATCGACATCAAAGGGATGTCGACGGACGAAGGTAAACCCTAAACCTTTGGTAGTACTGGTTTTGCTAGTCTAGCATGGCAGTATTGTTCATTGGGTATGCTTTTGATGCGTAGGCTTGTTCTAGACCTGATTAGCGGTGTTGCGTAAGGCTAGGCTTGCTGTGATAGAGGTACGAAAGTACTATCCGAGATATCCTGGTCGAGTATACATCCTTATATGTGTTGCATGATTATGTGGTGCATTGATATATGTCATATGATGCATGCTATTATGTCACGTTTTATGATGCATGTTGCATTTCATGTTGAGCCGTATCTCCTTCGAGATAGCCTTTACTGTTGAGCTGTATCTCTTTCGAGATAAGCTATATCTTGTGGGGCCGCTCAGCCCTGTCTTGTCTTGTGGACGCATGGACACCGAGAGTACACAGTGGCCGACGGGTCCGGAGGGCTTCGGTGATCCGGGACATTTTATGTCCACGTCTGTTCTTGTAGTGGATGCAGTGACCCAGAGGAGTACCGCGCGGCACTATCCACTTGGCGCCTCTAGACTGAGCATTTTGAGATCCTTTGTTACTCCTGTTTTTTTGACTACCCTGGTATCATATCATAGCATGTGCATTTCATATAGGTTTGTATACTCATACTTTTGTACTGGGCGTTCTTATCGCTCACGTCCTCGGTTTTGTTTATCTTGGACACCCCATTCCCACGGGGCAGGCCTCAGGTTGGACAGCTCAGGAGGAGGAGGAGGAGGACGCTGAGTAGATGGTTGGTTTAGTTCTTCGATATCTTTTTGATTCGATATGGTTGTACCGTATATTTGATTATATTTTGAGTTGTTCTGATTTCGATTGGGTTGTATAACTATTGTCGTTAGCCTTATTTCCGCTGTTATCTCTGATTATTATTAATTAAGTTAATTGCATGCTTAGTTCTTCATTAGTAGGTGATTCTGGAACGGGTCACTACAGTTCGGGTTGCATCACAATCAAGTAGAAGCTGACCGAGTCTGGACGGACCTGCACACGGACCTGTACACGGGGTCCGTGTCTCATACATTCGAGATTGAGATTTACAGAGCCTACACGGACCCTCACCCGGAGGCCTACACGGGGTCCGTGCCCTTTACGTTTGGACGAGAATATTTTCCTAGTTTAGTGTTTTAATTATTTTGGCAAGTAGATTTGATATCTTTAAATATGCAATTTTCTATAGGTAGGGTTTGTTACATATATATAAGCTAGACTACCATGTAAACTTTTAACTTTTGTTCATTATTGATTTGATATCAAATTGCGAGATTTTATCTCCACCGAAAGCGAAAGCTTTTATACAATTCGGTGTTTCAAAATCAAACTTATCAAAAGATTTATCTTTTGTGGCGTTTGTCAATCGAATATCACGAGGGTTGCCAAGGACGGGTTCTTTGGAGGTTCTCTTGAACGAGATTGTTCCTATCGTTGATTAATTGTTGCTAGACCGCGTGATCTAGAGGCGATTATCACACCTATCAATTACTTGTTTCAAATATCGGGAAAAATCAGAGATCTCGTGGGCGGGATCGCGTCAAGTGGTATCAGAGCTCAAGGTTTTTTATTCAAGTAAGCGTATCCATTCAATTCTTCGTAGGATTTTCTTGTAGCGATTTCTGCGGATTTGTTGAATCTACAAAAAAAAAAAAAAATCACAATTATTGTTCACCTGCCGGATTCACTGTTCATCTGCCGGTTTACTATTCACGGAACTGTTCACAATCGGATTTACTGTTCACAATCGGATGTACTATTCATGCCGAAGTTACTGTTCACGACGGAATTTACTATTCATCTTTCAGAAATACTGTTCACGGATCCGGAATTACTGTTCATTGCCGCGATTAGTGTTCATTGCCGGAGTTACTGTTAATCGGAGTTACTGTTTATCTCGGATTTACTATTCATTCGCCGGAGTTACTGTTTACGGTTCTGTAGCATACTGTTCACCCAAAAAAAAAATTTAAAAAAAAGAAAAAAAAAGGTGAAAAATGCTTGATAGTCAATTTCAGTTATTGTTGGCTGAATTTGAGAAAAGAATGGAGGAAAATTTTAAACATTTGCGTGAAAAGTATTGGCGAGTGGATGAGAGTGGAAGGATGAGTAAAGAGGAGCGAAGCATGGCGACACCAGCGAGGAGTTCAAAACGTGGATATCAAGGTACATCTAAAATTTCAAAAATTAGTACTTGTGATATTCAATGTATTTGGTGTCTAGAGTTTGGACATGATATTAGCCAATGTCCAATTGAGGATGTGAAGGTAGTGGATTCCACTTCCAACCTTGACGCCAAACTTGTGGATGATTTGAATGTTGATATTGTGTCTCATGCGAGTATTGAGTGTTGTGCTGTGGAGGGTGAGTTGTTAGATGATGTGCAAGTTGTTTCTTTTGCTCAACTGTCTACGAATGTAATTTGTATTGATGAATCAATTTGTTATGAGTTGAGAGAAAAAGAAAATGAGATGGTCGAAAAAAAGAGCGATAAAAAGAGTGGGATGACCATCGATGAAAATAAAGAGTTGTGTGAAAAAGAGGTCAAGCAAACAAAAAAAGAAATTATGTGTATGGCCCAAAAGAGTGAGGATGAGCGATTCTTTATTTTGAATAAACCTCTTCATGTACATCTGTTCAAGGTTGGTTTATTTTATTTTAATGAAATAGCCGGTTCGATCCCGAGCATTGTTAAACTCTACTTGCAGGATTGTGGGAAAGACATGAAATGTATTGATCTTCCTAGCTTTCAAGAAAGACAAGATTTGAGGACAAATCTTTTTAAAGAAAGGGAGTATGATGTGAATCTAGCTAGCCACTATGCGTTCCAAGAACCAACCCCGAGAGGACGCTTGAATATGTTGAATGTTGCCCTTCATCCAACCAATGAAAGCTTGGAAACAAGGCTCGAAGGGTTCGGGTTGCATCACAATCAAGTAGAAGCTGACCGAGTCTGGACGGACCTACACACGGACCTGTACACGGGGTCCGTGTCTCATACATTCGAGATTGAGATTTACAGAGTCTACACGGACCCTCACCCGGAGGCCTACACGGGGTCCGTGCCCTTTACGTTTGGACGAGAATATTTTCCTAGTTTAGTGTTTTAATTATTTTGGCAAGTAGATTTGATATCTTTAAATATGCAATTTTCTATAGGTAGGGTTTGTTACATATATATAAGCTAGACTACCATGTAAACTTTTAACTTTTGTTCATTATTGATTTGATATCAAATTGCGAGATTTTATCTCAACCGAAAGCGAAAGCTTTTATACACTTCGGTGTTTCAAAATCAAACTTATCAAAAGATTTATCTTTTGTGGCGTTTGTCAATCGAATATCACGAGGGTTGCCAAGGACGGGTTCTTTGGAGGTTCTCTTGAACGAGATTGTTCCTATCCTTGATTAATTGTTGCTAGACCGCGTGATCTAGAGGCGATTATCACACCTATCAATTACTTGTTTCAAATATCGGGAAAAATCAGAGATCTCGTGGGCGGGATCGCGTCAGTGAATCCTGTCTAGAAGGAAAGATGACCAAAATTCCCTTTAAGGGCCATGTGGAGCGAGCCAAAGGGTTATTGGATTTGATCCATACCGATGTGTGCGGTCCGCTTAGCATCACCACTAAGCATGGACATGCCTACTTCATCACCTTTACCGATGACTTTTCGAGGTATAGGTATGTGTATTTGATTAAATACAAGTCTGAAGCCTTTGAAAGGTTCAAAGAATTCAGAAGTGAAGTAGAGAAACAGTTGGGACGAAGCATCAAGACACTTCGATCGGATCGAGGTTGTGAGTACTTGAGTGCCGAGTTCCAAGAGTATCTTAGGGAGAATGGGATTCTCTCGCAGTGGACTCCGCTCGCTGCACCGCAGTTGAATGGTGTTTCGGAGCGTCGTAACCGGACTTTGATGGACATGGTTCGGTCTATGATGGGGTTCACGGAGTTGCCGCCATCCTTTTGGGGATATGCGCTTGAGACAGCGGCACTGTTGTTGAACAATGTCCATTCAAAGGCAGTTGACAAGACACCATATGATATGTGGATGGGTAAGCCTTCCAAATATTCTTATCTTAGAATATGGGGGTGCCCTGCTTATGTGAAGCAGGTAGTGGGAGATAAATTGGATAGTCGATCCATTTTATATTACTTTGTGGGATATCCAAAGAATTCTGTTGGATACTTCTATCATCCCCAAGAAACAAAGGTGTTTGTTTCTAGGAATGCAACCGTTTTGGAAAGGGAATTTCTATTGGATAGAAAAGGGGAGATAATAGAACTCGAAGAGGTTCGAGAGACACCCACAATTATAGAACCCAGACCCGAAGAGCCAAGAGAGGAGATACAAGATCCTAGAAGATTCGAGAGAGTCTCGAGACCACCTATGAGGTATGGTCTGCTTCTTGAAGAGGGGCATGTGAGCCTAACCATGGATGTGATCCAAGGACCTTCAAGGAGACATTATCTGATGCCGATTCATCCAAGTGGCTTAAAGCAATGGAATCTGAGATGAATTCCATGTATTCGAACCAAGTGTGGAATCTCGTGGATCCACCTGAGGGAATTGTTCCCATAGGGTGTAAATGGATTTACAAGAGGAAACTTGGGGCGGATGGGAAGGTATTGACCTTCAAGGAGCAATTGGTGGCAAAAGGATATACTCAAAGACAAGGAGTTGACTTTGAGGAAACCTTTTCTCCGGTTGCAATGTTCAAGTCCATAAGGATATTGCTAGCCATAGCTGCATGGTGTGACTATGAGATATGGCAGATGGATGTAAACACAGCCTTTCTTAATGGGCATATTAAGGAGAGATTTACATGTCTCAACTTGAAGGGTTTACATCTGTCGGAAGTGAGCATATGGTATGCAAACTTCAAAGATCCATTTATGGTCTAAAGCAGGCATCTAAGAGTTGGAACCTTAGATTCGATAGTACAATCAAAGAGTTTGGTTTTACTAAGAATACTGAGGAGCCCTGTGTGTATAAGAAGGTCAGTGGGAGTGCTGTGACATTCCTGGTGTTGCATGTTGATGACATTATACTCATTGGGAATGATGTAGGAATGTTGCAATCAACTAAGATATGGTTAGCGAGTAAGTTCTCGATGCAGGACTTGGGTGAAGCATCTTTTGTATTGGGAATACAGATCTATAGAGATAGATCAAAAGGATTGCTTGGTCTCACCCAGTCCACATACATTGATACCATCGTGAAGAGGTTCTCGATGGATGAGTCCAAGAGAGGACATCTACCAATGTGTCATGGTGTGTCCCTATCCAAGTCTATGTCTCCCAAGACTGATGCAGAGATAGCGGCGATGACAAGCTTTCCTTATGCATCTGCGATTGGTAGCATCATGTATGGGATGATATCTGCACGTCCTGACGTGGCTTTTGTACTAAGTGTAGTGGGTAAATATCAATCGAACCCTGGTCTTCCACATTGGAAAGCTGTGAAAGACTTCCTCAAGTATTTGAGAGACCAATAAGTTGTTCTTGGTCTATGGGGTGGAGAACTGAAATTGGAAGGCTATACCGACTCTAGCTTCCAAAGCGATATCGATGACTCGAAGTCAACCTCTGGGTTTGTATTCATGCTCAATGGTGCTGCTGTCTCTTGGAAGGGTTCCAAGCAAGACAGTTCTACGGATTCCAGCACAGAGGCCGAATATATATTGCTGCATCAGATGCAGCAAAGGAGGCTGTTTGGATAAGGAATTTCGTCCAAGAGTTGGACGTCATTCCTAATAGAGTTACTCCTGTCCCCGGTGTTGTGTGACAACACGGGAGCTATAGCTCAAGCAAAGGAGCCAAGGTCTCATCAGAAGTCCAAACATGTATTGAGAAAGTACCACATCCTCCGAGAGATAGTGGAAAGAGGAGATGTCTCGATTGACAAAGTCGGCTCCGCAGATAATGTTGCTGATCCACTAGCTAAGCCCTTACCTGGACCATTATCCGAGAAGCATCGCGAATCGATGGGTTTGAAGCATATGGGTAGTTGGCTCTAGTGCAAGTGGGAGATTGTTAAAGTAGGTGCACGTCGAGCCAAGTGTTGGCCGAGTGTTCACAATGAAACTCTATGTATAAACAGTCTTTATTTAATAATATTTGAAATTATTATTTTGGCACATCTTTATCTGTATACCTATGCTAGTTGCATAGATAAAGTCCTTGAATATACAAATAGTAGAAAGAATATGAGATGCCCATATGATGAGTATCATGAAACTCATATTTGGAATACTGTATATTCTAAACAGTTCCTAGTCGATTCAGCGGCCGCTAAGAAGGATATAGGCCGCTAGATTTCAAGACTAGTATCTGCGATGTGAGTACCAGGTTTCATTGGTAGGGGACATTGTGATGTCCGAACATGCAGATAGGTTCTCCTTGTAGAGTGCACTGAACAACCCTCCATAAAGGACTTTCTAAGTGGTTCTCACTTATCGAGTGGAAAAGTCCTAGTTTTTGGTTGTACACCATTAGTCCTTATGACCCGGGACAACACTGAGACTCTAAGTGCTAGAATTACACTTTGACTTGTTTACCGACTCTCATGGGGTCATCAGGTGGCAAGGTTGGGTGCTCTGTCGAAACATATAGGAGTCGATGCATTGTAGTCGGGGATTCACTGCTTACCTTCGGGTATGGATATCCTATGTGTTCTCATGTGTATGTAGGTTGAAATCTGATCAGAATATGGTGGTAATTATGAAAGGGGTTTCATAGATTACACCATCGATGCAACTACGACATGACACATAGTATCGATTCATTGACAACTCTCGATATACCAATGGTTGTCGAATCGATCGGGATATATGAGTTGAATGGACCGTACTGTACGCTAACCATAATTGAATGGTTCTTGCAGGCACTATCATTTGATACCTAGGGAATCATGTAAGCGATGCTGCTAGGCGTTTAACATGATTGGTTGGGTACTATCAGACTTGAGTTCTGACGTTCTTGTTATCAAGGAGTTGATTATTAAGAATGGAGCAATTGGGGTATGCTCGTATAAGGACATGTTTAGTCCGAATCACATAGAGATGTGAACCCACGGCTAGTTGTATCAATGAACCATTGAGGGCCACACAAGTGCTAGCTTTCTAGATCCCGTTGAGAAGTGAAATAGTTCAATGTGCTGAACGGCTTATAAAGGAGTTTATAAGCGTAAGGAAAATAGAAGTTTGACTTCTATGAGGAGAATGTAACTTTTAATTTGAGGAAGTGTTCCTAAATTAAAAGTTGGCCAAATAAATAATGTATTTGAAAATTGTGATTTTCATAAACATCATTATGGACTAAATTAAATTAATTCAAGTGTTGAATTAATTATAAACTAGTGGGCCTAGTAGAGTTCAAATAATTAAATTAATTCAAGTTTTGAATTAATTAAATCATATTGGGTCTTGTAGAGCCCAATAGTAAAATAATTATTCAACTAGTAGCTTGAGTAAATTCAAGTAATGTTTAATTAGTCTCAAATTTGTTTGAGATAATTAAATTAAGTCCATGGATTTTTAATTGTTAAAAATCAAATAGATTTGCATGCATGGGAGGTGAAAGGTTGGGAGACAACTTTTTGTATCTCCAAAGCTTGGCATGCTAAAAGGTGTTTTAGTTTTTCCCACAACCAAGACAAGCAATCCCTCCCTCATTCTAGCATGCTCATGGCCGAAATTTCGCTCTCAATTTCTCTCCATTTTTGTGTTCTTCAATGGTTGGAGAAAACAATATCTTCTCTTTAAAAAAATCCTTTTATTTTTCTAGTGCAAAATAAAAGGGGTTCTAGCTAGTTGGTGGTGGGCCTAATTTTGAAGGAAGGAAGCTTGTAAATTGTCTTGCCTTTGAAGAGGCAAGTTGTTTACAACTTGGTTGGAGCCATCATCAACCTCAAGATGTTGATAGGTATAATTTCTTAACACCCTATGTATGACAAAGGTGTTTTGTATATGTTACATGCTAGTACAAGAGGTGCTCGAATTTTTCTTGTAAAAATCGAAAATTTTGAACTTCCGTTGTGCATTCGGGACACCTAAAATCGATCCCTTTCAATTCTACCACAGAAGAGTCCCGCTGGCGGAGACTCATAAACTCTCTCGCCAAGCAGCCCCGGACATCAGCTGGGAAGAACTTTCCATAGAACATCTCCTTAAACCTGTCCCAGGTGAGAGAAGTCAAGTCGACTGCATGGGCGACTCCCTCCCACCATAGAGACACATCATCCCTCAGCATATAAATGGTGCACCTGACCCGGTCACCATCACTCATCTGTAGGTAGTCAAAGTGTAGCTCCAGTGATCTAATCCAACCCTCTTCCAGGAATGGATCAGTGGTACCCCCGAACTCATTCTGGTTGAGCCTCCTAAATTTCTCATAAACATTTGTCTGCTGTCGGGGTGCCTGCTGGGCTAGCTGGGCCTGCTCCATAAGCCTCGGTATCCTCTCAAGTACTCGGGTATCTAGGTCCCCTGGCGGTGGTATTGGAGAGCCCATGCCGCCCTCAGGAATATCATCCTGCCTGTCTCTACTAGGAGCATGTCTGGGAGGCATATCTGAATAGTTCAATTTATACACGTAACCCATAATGCAATTAATCTAGTTTTTAAAATAATAAATCCTTAAATCGTAAAAGCAGCTAAACATGTACAGTAAATCTTCATAATGCGTAAATCATGTAAACATGCAGGTGATAATTTTAAATCATTTAAAACATAAAAGCTTACAGACATGAGACTTGAAGACTGAGCGGCAGAAGCTGGCGGTGACACAACGCTATGAGGACCCTGGCTTTGATACCAACTGTAAGATCTACTGATTTAAAATGCTGCTTTTTTATATAGAGCTTAAATTTTGAAAATAAAAACTTAAATATTTATATGCATGCAATCCTATTAAAGAAAAATACCATTTAAACATGATCGTAACATTTGACATTTGAAAATGCTGTAATTTAAAATGATCAAGCTCAACCAAGTATGAAATCGAAAACGTGAACAATTAAAATAGCGATAAACAGTATATCAAATCCAGTGTATAAAATATCCATGTCTTCTCATCTCTCCTAAAATCATGATGTGCGGAAAAGTGTGGTCCTCGGATCGTGCACACATCCATGTCTGCCTACTCAGAGTTCGGCACCTCCAGTCCCCTCAATAACCTGCTCACCTGCATCATTCACACCTAGTGAGTCTAAAGAATCAACACACCTGTACCGCGATAACAAATACATATACATAATAGGCAGCAGTGAAAAATATCGCAATCAACATACATTTCATGTCTGTGGTAAAATCGTATGCATAATCGTGACCTGTCAAAATATGTTAATAACCGTAGCAGATCTCATCATAAAAACTTATACTTGTTCATTTTCTTAATTTGAATTCCGTTCATCAGTTGTGACTTTCGTATTATCATGTCATTTGATTGATCCATCTACGTGTAATCGAAGTACCCGACGGCGGAGGTATCGACGACAACATTAACCGTCCACTGAGCCCCAACCTTTCGTGTCATCATGCCATCGTATGATCGTGTTAGTCACAACCAACTCCCATTCTTCAAAAACGTGACATCATATTCACCACTTAAATAAAAACATGTATATAGATAATTTTTCCTTCAAACCAAGCTTGCAACGTATTTATCATATTTACCTAAAAATCATATACATGATGCATAAACATTTAAAAGCATGATAAATGTGTTCAGGGCGCTTCTAGGACTAAAATCTCACCCTGGGTGCAAAATTACCATTTTGCCCCTGATCCTCTGAAATTTGACCCGAAGCTAACCAAACCCCTGAAAACATCCCAAAACATATATAAATGTATTTCTTAGATGTAAACTCGAGCCCGTTTCAAAACTTAATCAATTCGTTTTAAAACTTGGACCGGGGTCCCGATTTTAACCCGAATCAACTCGAAACTTAACCAAATTGTATGATCGAACGCTTGCCACTTTACCAAAAGCTATAGCTGGTGGTAATGGTGCAACTCAAATATTTTAAACCGCACAGCTACTCAAGCACCACGGTTCAATCGCTCTACCAAGCAGGGACAATTATTGCACCCAACTATCTATCTCCCAATAATTGCACTCCTTGCAATCAATGTGAATCGAACCCGTGACCTTGGCTTTGATACCACTTGATAGGATCGATTAACTGGTGAAAGAGTATTTAAAAGGGGGGGTTGAATAAACACTCACGATTTTTTCACAATCTTTTTGAATGTTGAGTTAGTTTAGTGAAAAACTGAAACTCGGAATATTGTCAGTCGATATTAATCAGTTAACAATAAAGTGCGGAAATAAACTGACTGATAGATAGAATAAAAACTGAAATAAGAACATATGAGATTTTATTGATGTTCGGAGATTTCAATCACTCCTACGTCACCCCTTCTATCACAAGGATAGGATATCCACTAAAAGACTTTGATCGATACAAACATTTGTACAGACCCACTTCATTTTGGACTTAACAATGCCAAAACTAAAACTCTTAGTTTACAATATGTTTCACAGTACTCAACTGGACTTAGCACAACTGATCTCTTTTAAGATCGAATTTACAACAAAATAATTTGTCCTAGTAAGCTCGAAAAGTAGCCTAGAATGCTACGAAAATATCTGATAAGTGTGAACTTCTAATTTTTGAATATGACCGAGAATTTCAGCAAAGTAATAGTAAGATTGATCGAATGGTGAATTGTTGTTTTTCAACTGCTCTTCTCTACTATTTATAGGCTTCTCTTCAACGATAATAATCAATGTAATTTCAATCTTTATATCTATTGTTTGCCACGTCAATACTGCAGCTTCGTTCCCACTATTAGTTGCAGTCTACTTTGTACTGTTGTCGGTTGAATGTCCATTTCGTTAACTGATGACATGTACAGCTGAAAGATCAGCTGATAAGCTCACAACTGAATGTAGCAATTGATCAGTTTCCACTTGATCAGTCAGTTGTCTGCGTAATTTCAGTTCAGCTGGTTTAATTCCTTTGCTAATCTGCGCATTAATATTCACATATAAGCAACTGTCAGTTTGAGTATTTGTTCAGTTACTTTCAAACTTCTTGATCAGTTAATACAATCGATTTAAGCACTTAGTTTTTCAAACAACTGAAATTTAGTTTCCAACAATTTCTCTATTTTTAGTGTTTGGCAAAACTTGGAATATATGAACTGATAAACTGCAACTGAACTAAAATAATCTTCGAACTCTTTTTACATAAATAATTCTTCCAATGTACAGATTCGTACAAAGAATAAAAGAGTGAATAATCTTCAAGAATATTAAAAAAATCTCTCATAATCTTCAGCCTCTAACTGAAATTAGTTGATTACTTCTTTTGATCTTCATCTTTTCCTTTTTCCTTTGTCTTCTCCTTTTTGAACTATTTCTTCTCCTTTTTCCCCGTTTTTGTCAAACGCATCAACCTTTCTGGATAATATAAGAACATCCGAGGCGATGTCTGACACAACATTCATCACAATATCTTGTAGCAAATCTATTCTTTTAGTGACAGTCTTTTCCAGAAAATCAAAGCGTCTTCCGACTAAGGCTTGAGTTTGGAAGTGAGCTTCAGTCTACACTCTGTCCTTTTTAATTTCTTCCATTTGGAGGAATAGTGAAGTCACATTCTCTAGGATATTTTGTAGTCTTCCCGTAGTAAACTCATTTGAAGAGTTGAGCTTCAAGGTATGCGCAAGCTGGGTTGACTGGATGTTTGAAATGGCATTCATCATACTGACGAGATTGTTCTGAACAGATTGGATTTCTTTGAACAAGGATTCAGTATCCATTGACATACCAGGATACATGGCTCTAGAGATTTCTGGTATTTGGTCCCTTTCTTCTTGATTAAAGATTATCAAAGATCTGCCAGTTGTATCAATTTCAAGCATCACCATTTCTGAAACATCTTCATGTAAGACTTCTTGTTGAAGTTGTGGAGGAGGGGAAGGATTCGGATCAACAAAGGTACTTGACGGCTCTTCAGTTTGTTGATCATCTGAAACAATAGATGGTTGTTCAGTTTGTTTCGCAGCTGATTCACAAATTGGTTCTTCGGTTGGTTGAACGACTGAAGCTTCGACTAGCTCTTCATCTGGCACTCTTCAGTTTCAACTGAGTGCAGCTGAGCCTCTTCAATTTCTTCAAAATAGCCTGTTCAGTCATGGAAGCTGACTGGACTGGCTCTTCAGTCTAAATGACTGGTTCTTCATTTGCAAAAAATTCTTCAACTGCTCCAGTTGTATCCAGCTGAATATCAGTGGTTACTGATTTTATAACCTCATCAAGATTTTCTAGTGATAGCTCATCATCAGAATAAGGTTTAAAATCATTATTTGAGGATGGAGGTGTAGACGATGATGGTTGTGCATCAGTTGTAGAAGGAGAAGTTGGTTGCTGAAAGATTTAGCAACTGGGTCTTTAGTTGGCTCTTGAACTGATTGTCAGTTTGCTCTTCTAATGAAGGATCTTGGGAACCTGCCAGAATAATCAGTTCTTGGTCGAGTTCCCGGTGTTTAATCTCCGTCTGTAGCCCGATAAGATCCATTTACAGTTGGTTAAAGACATCTATGTCATTGTAGGGAGTTGGACTGGCAGTGTAGTGACCCGTTCCAGAATCACCTACTAATCAGAACTTAAGCATGCAATTAACTTAATAAAACTGAATCAGATAAACAGCGGAAAAAACAACATATACAGCCCGATCGAATCAGTAAGTACGAATACTAAAACAACCAAATCAAACTAAATCCCAAGAATAAAATACCAGCAACTACAGGTCAACCCCTGCTAGCTCCCTGTCCTCTCCCTCCTGGACCGTCCAACCTGAGACCTGCCCCATCGAATAGGGTGTCCAAAACAGAGATAAACCGAGGACGTGAGCATAAAACGCTCAGTACCGAAAGAATGAGTATACAAGACTATGACATGCATGTATGCAAAATGTACTGGATACCAGGGTCTGGGTATAACGAAAAACTGCTCAGGCAAATGACGTCAAGGTATGTAGCACTCTGCGCCGTCGCACCAGGAGGTGGCTCCCATACCATAAACCTGTGGATATACCGGTATCCTGACCACCGTCGGCCAACGGGGTCCAACCATCCACAACAACCGAGGGCTGAGCACCCTCTGAACAGGCTATCTCAAAAGATAAACAGGCCCAACATGATTATGCAAATGCCGCATAATAAACCATGCATCATATGTCAGATAATAATGCAACACATAAACATGCAACACATAGTAAAGCATACTCAACCAGGATATCTCGGATAGTACTTCCGTACCTCAAACCAGTAGATCCTAGTAATCAGCCCTAGAATCAAGCCTACAATCCAAGTGATACCATATCACTAAACCACATCTAAAAGCCTTAACTAGACTAATAGATACTTCCAAATCTCAAGGGAACCTAGAACCATACCTGCGTCCGTAGTCAGCCCACTGATGCCGCTAGCTCCCAACTAGAGCACAGCTCCGCTACAAAGCCAGTAGCTCCCTGCTAGTGCCCGAACCTCGGGAAAAGCTAGAAACCCATCAGAAATGACTAAAACGCTCTGGAACTCTCGGAATTGGTAATTGAAAAGTGAAGCCTCGCGCCTCTATTTATAGACGACGATCGGACGATCCGATCCACTTCGGAAGATCCGATCCTGTGCACTTCGGACGATCCGATCCACTTCGGACGTTCCGAACTCTGCATGTCTTCCACGTGTCCAGCCACCTGTCTTCGGACGATCCGAACCTCTTCGGACGATCCGAACCCTGACACGGTCTACTGTTGACAAGACTCGGTCTGACACCGAACCGAACGGTCCATCCGAACCCACTTCGGACGATCCGAACCTCTTCGGACGGTCCGATCCTGGTTCGTTCCTTCCGAACTCGCAGAATATAATTAATCCAATAATTACTCAATTTAGGCATCGGGATACTACAGGCAGGATCATAATTCAAGCGTAATCGAGCAACCATTTTTGATAACTGCTTGGCTCGTATTTGATTGAAGAAATACTTCTCACGCTGCAAAGCCTGTACAACCGAAGCAGCTTTGACCACCTTCAGAACAACTTTTTCAAGGTCAACAAATTTCTTCAGAACTGATTTTTTCTGAATTAGCTTGGCAAAAACTTCAGTTCTGAATCTGACAAATTCCTTGTAAGCTTTGAGTTTGTCCGTGGAAAATTCATTGATATCTTTCCAAATAAGATCAATGTGAGTCTGTACTGTGTTGGTTGGTCGGGCTCTTCTTGCAACTGCCCCTTGCCTTTAGGACCAGTCAGGACATGAGGGAGACTCAGTCCTGATGTGGTTGCATCAATTCTTTCTGCAATCACTACCTCTTTGGGTCTGGCAAAAGGTAGAGTGGTGAAGTCAGAAATAGTGATTAATGGAGCCTTGACTCCAGTCGATTTCTTCTTATCACCGATTCAGTGATCTTATTCTTCTTCTTCGACTGGTCATCAAAAAGAGGTAACTGAACCTCAGTTGATGGTTCAGTTGGTACAGCTCTCAGAGGTGAATAGGCCGTTGAGCTCCTGAATGAATCAGCCTTTCAGTTGGGATGGTTCCAAATGCAGCAGCAGGTATGGTCTTCAGTGATGTGAACACGGGTGGTCAAGCTCCAAGGAAGGCATGGGATCCTTTGCAGTTGCCGGAGGGACCAGTCACGAGGGGACGCCTGAAGAAGTTCAAGAAGGCACTATAGGGAGTCATGAGCAAGCATGAAGGGGTCGTGATGCATGGGAGTACGTCGGGAGGCCAAAGGAACATCATTCAAGCATTGTTGGAGACGGCCGAGACTCCACAGACGTGTACATGGACCTGCACAGGATGAAGAATTCCAGTGTCTACACGGACCTGAGCACGGACCAGTACACGGGGTCCGTGTCCTATGACATTTGCGAAGACCGAGTGTACACAGACCCGTACACGGAGGTGGACAGGGGGTCGTGTCCCTTGTTTCCAGCTGAAGATGATTTCCTGAGTGTACACGGACCCTTACACGGAGGGCTACACGGGGTCTGTGTCCTTGACGGCTGGGCGAGAAAATTTCATTTTCTAGAGTTTTAATTATTTTGGAGACTAGATTTTTGATATCTTTTGTTTATCAAAACATATCGGGACGAAATTTTGGAACACAATTCAGATCATTATTGATATTTTTATCAAACTTTAGAGTTTCTCTCTCAAACATTCAAAGCTTCGCTTTGTTATTCAAAAATCAAACTTATCAAGATTCGTCTTGTGGCGTTTGTCGATCGTGCTTGTGCGGATTGACTTAGACTTGTTCTTTGAAGGTTCTTTGAGTTTTTCGATTGTTTATTCCGTGATTATTTGTTGCTAGACTTCTCATAGTTTAGAGGTGAAAATCACAACACACACACTTGATTCAAAAAATCGGGACAGTAACGATTCTTTGTTCGTTATTGAATTGAGGGTGCGATTTGATTTTAATCGTGCTTGCTATCCGTTCGTACGGAGATTCACATCATTTGGTATCAGAGCTTAGGTTCATTGAATTCAAGTAAGTATCTCGTTATACAATTTTCAGATCTGTTTATTTCTTCGTTCGTTTCCAGATCTGTTTTCGTTTATCATTCTTTGTCTCTTCGTGAATCTGTGATTCTCGAAGAAGAGTTGATTTTTTTTATTTTGTTGGGTGATTTTCGAGCAAGTACTCAGCAAAAAAAACGAGTACAAAAATTCCGAAAATTCACCATTATTTCTTTTTGATATCTTGTTTTATTTCCTTTAGAGAGTCATATTCAATTGTCTCTCACAGTAAAAAAAAAATATTTATCTATCTTCAAATTGCTTGTCTACGCAGTCTAAGTGAGTCGATCACAATTGTTCACAAGTTGAACTTGATTGCTTGATGTACAAATACAAAGCTTGAGAACACTTTCGAGAATACTATCACATTTGAGAGAAATTACTTGAGTGCGAGTGAATTTTCTTTGGAGTGACTAGTGAGTATTTGTTGTGAGCAAAAAAATAAGAGAGGAGCGACAAGTGAACTTTCTTTGGAGTGACCGTGAGAATTTGGGTGAGGACTATTTGTTTTCTACTAACGTTTTCTTGCAGGTACAATTCTAAAAATTAAATGGAGAGGGAGGTAGGAGATGATTCAAACCAAGGGGTTTCTAAGTTCCAAATGGAGGCCTTATTTGGGCATTTTAGTAGGATGATGAGGAATGAATTAGAGCCCTTGCATGAGAGGTTGGATAAGATTGAGGTTAGTGCTAGTGGGAGTAAATCTAAGCCTAAGGATTTGGGTAGAGATTATGAGGAATATGATTTGGAAGGAGACGATGAGAGTCAAAATGAGAATTGGGGTAGAAATGGAATAGGTAAAGGATTTGGGAGACGAAAAAGAGAAGCCGCACGGAGTAGATATGAGGGGAATAGGGAAGATGGTAACATGGGTAGTATTAAGATGAAAATTCCTTCATTCCATGGGAAATCTGATCCGGAGGCGTACTTAGAATGGGAAAAGAGGATAGAGTTTGTGTTTGAATATCACCACTACTCCGAACAAAAGAAAGTTAGGTTGGCTGTGGTGGAGTTTCTAGACTATGCTCTCATTTGGTGGGATCAATTAGTGACCACTAGAAAGAGGTATAATGAGAGACCTATTGAATCTTGGGATGAGATGAAGAGAGTGATGAGAAAAAGTTTTGTGCCCAATCACTATTATAGGAGATGTTTAAGAGGCTACAAACTTTGAGGCAAGAGGTAAAGAGTGTGGAGGACTACTATAAGGAGATGGAAGTGGTGATGATTAGGGCAAACATTGAGGAGGATAGTGAGGCGACCATGGCACGTTTTCTTTGTGGTTTGAACAAGGAAATTCAAGATCAAGTGGATATTAGGCACTACTTGG
Source organism: Primulina eburnea (assembly GCF_022965805.1). NCBI lineage: Eukaryota > Viridiplantae > Streptophyta > Magnoliopsida > Lamiales > Gesneriaceae > Primulina > Primulina eburnea. The sequence continues at coordinate 14,239,938 of NC_133111.1, forward strand.
ATCTAGACGAGATGGTGCAAATGGCCATAAAAGTGGAGCAACAACTCAAAAGGCGTGGAGTTGGCCACACCAATCAAATGGGGGTTCATCATCTTCTTGGCGACCAAATGTGGCAAAACGTGATGAAAATAAAGTGGTGACCGAGCCCAAGATTGAGACCAAGCAAGAGGCGCCTAAACAAAGAGTGCAAGGTAAATCTGAAACTCCTCTTACTCGGTCTAGAGATGTTAAATGTTTTAGGTGTCAAGGGTTGGGTCATATTTCTAGTGAATGTCCTAATAAGAGGGTGATGATCTTGAATGACTATGGTGAGTATGAATCTCATGGTGACGAGATGCCTGAATTAGAGGATCCTGATGAGGGCTATGAGGCGGTTATGGGTGAGGAACTAGTGACTTGGCGTATCATGAGTGCCCAAGTCAAGGAGGAGGAGACTAACCAAAGAGAGAACTTGTTCCACACTAGGTGTTTTGTGAATCAAAAGGTTTGCAATTTAATCATAGATGGGGGGAGTTGTACTAATGTGGCTAGTGTTGAGATGGTGGAGAAATTGGGCTTGCCTACACTAAATCATCCTCAACCATATAGGCTTCAATGGTTGAATGACTGTGCGGAGGTGAAGGTGACAAAACAGGTGTTGGTTTCTTTTTCGATTGGGAAATACATTGATGAGGTTTTATGTGATGTAGTGCCAATGCATGCTTGTCATATCTTGTTGGGTAGGCCTTGGCAATACGATAGGAGGGTGACTCATGATGGTTTCAAGAATAAGTATTCATTTATGTTAAAAAAAGATTCCATTGTATTACTTCCTTTGTCTCCAAAACAAGTGTTGGACGACTATTTAAAAAAAAAGAGATGAGGCCGAAATAAAGAGTAAACTAAAAAGTGAGGGTGGCCTTGGAAAATAAAAAAGAAATGGCTGAAAAAAAAAGAGTGATAAAAAGAGTGAGATAGCCATACAAAAGAAAAATGAGAGGAAAGAAAATGAGAGGAAAGAGGCCAAAAAGAAATCATATATGGCCCAAAAAGGTGAGTTGAAGCAATTGATGCACACACATGAACCACTTTTGTTGATTCTTTACAAGGAGATCCTCCTTAACACAAGTGATATAGCCGGGTCCCTTCCGAGCATTGTTGTTTCACTTTAGCAGGAATTTGAAGATGTATTTCCGGAGGAGCTACCTCAAAGACTACCACCGTTGAGGAGGATTGAACACCAAATTGACTTGGTATCCGGGAGTGCCTTACCAAATCGTCCAGCTTATAAGAGCAATCTGGAGGAGGCCAAGGAGCTTCAATGAAAGGTAAGTGAGTTGTTAGATAGGGGTTTTGTGCGTGAGTCCATGTCTCCTTGTGTTGTGCCTGTTTTACTAGTTCATAAGAAAGATGGCTTATGGCGTATGTGTGTAAATTGTAGGGCAATTAATAACATAACCATTAAGTATAGGCACCCCATACCTAGACTAGATGATATGTTAGATGAATTGCATGGTGCATGTATCTTTAGTAAAATTGACTTGAAGATTGGTTATCACCAAATTAGGATGAGGGAAGGTGACGAGTGGAAAACTGTTTTTAAAACCAAATACGGGTTATATGAGTGGATGGTCATGCCTTTTGGCTTAACTAACGCTCCTAGAACCTTTATGAGGTTAATGAATCATGTTTTGCGTGCACACACAGGAAATTTTGTTGTGGTTTACTTTGATGATATCCTAGTGTATAGCAAAAATTTGGATGAGCATGTTAATAACTTGAGACTTGTGCTAATCACATTAAGGGCTGAAAATTTATATGACAACTTAAAAAAATGTGATTTTTGTACAAGCAAACTTGTCTTCCTTGGTTTTGTGGTAAGCTCGCAGGGGATACATGTGGATGAAGACAAGGTAAGTTCTATTTGAGATTGGCCAACGCCTACTACTGTTGGTCAAGTCCGAAGTTTTCATGGGATTGCAAGCTTCTATAGGAGGTTTGTTAAGAATTTTAGCACACTGGCAGCACCGATTATTAAACAAAAATTGATTAATGCTCCTTTACTTGTTTTACCTGATTTTGCTAACACTTTTGAAATTGAATGTGATGCTTCAGGTGTAGGTATTGGTGGAGTTTTGATGCAAGGAGGTCGACCGGTGGCCTAATTTAGTGAGAAGCTCAATGAAGCAGCGCTGAACTATCCCACGTATGACAAGAAGTTCTACGCGCTCGTAAGGACTCTAGAGATGTGGCAACACTACTTGATGCCTCAGAAGTTTGTGATTCATACGGATCATGAATCTCTAAAACACCTCAAGGGTCAACAAAAGCTGAACAAGCGGCATGCCAAGTGGGTGGCCTTCATAGAGACATTCCCCTACATCATCAAGTACAAGCAAGGTAATGAAAATGTAGTGGCCGACGCACTATCACGGAGGTACGTACTAATCTCTACCTTGGAGTCAAAAATGTTGGGGTTTGAGCATGTAAAGGAATTGTATGTGCTAGATGAGGATTTTAAGAGTTTGTTTGAAACTTGTATGCATGGTCAACATGAAAAATTTTATTTGCATCATGGTTTCTTGTTTAGAGAAGATAGGTTGTGCATCCCTAAATCATCCATTCGTGAACTACTTGTTAGGGAGGCACATGGGGGTGGTTTGATGGGACACTTTGGTGTGGCGAAAATGTTGAGTTCTTTGCATGAACATTTTTATTGGCCACATATGAAACGTGATGTTGAACGATTTTGTGATAAGTGCATAACTTATAGGCAAGCTAAGTCTAGAACACAACCACATGGATTGTATACGCCATTTCCAGTCCCTACTGAACCTTGGGTTGATATTTCTATGGACTTCGTGTTGGGTTTACCTAGGACTAAGAAGAGGAGGGATTCAATATTTGTTGTTGTTGATAGATTCTCTAAAATGGCACATTTTATTGCTTGTCATAAAACTAATGATGCATCTAACATTGCGGATTTGTTCTTTAGAGAAGTCGTTAGGTTGCATGGTATGCCTAGGACTATTGTGTCTGACCGTGATGTTAAGTTTTTGAGTTACTTTTGGAAAACTTTATGGGCTAAACTTGACACTAAATTGATGTTCTCTACTACTTGTCATCCTCACACGGATGGACAAACTAAAGTTGTTAATAGAACTTTAGGAACACTTTTGCGTGCAATTCTTAAAAAGAACTTATAGAATTGGGAGAATTGTTTGCTATTTGTTGAGTTTGCTTACAATCGATGTGTGCATTCTACTACCAATTATTCGCCGTTTGAAATTGTTTATGGTTTTAATCCTTTGACTCTATTGGATTTGATGTCTTTACCTGTGAGTGAAAGGTTAAACATGGATGGGAAAAAGAAGGCTGAATTTGTTAGGAGCTTGCATGAGAAGGTCAAAACCAATATTGACAAGAAGAATGAACAATACACAAAGCAAGCCAACAAGGGAAAGAAAAAGGTGGTGTTTGAGAAGGGCGATTGGGTATGGCTACACATGAGGAAGGAAAGGTTCCCTGAGAAGCGCCGTTCAAAATTATTACCAAGAGGCGGTGGACCATTCCAAGTTCTTGAGAGGATCAATGACAACGCCTACAAACTTGATCTGCCAGGTGAGTACAACGTGAGTACTACATTTAATGTTAGTGATCTGTCTTTGTTTTATGTAGGTGATGAGCAAGATTTGAGGACAAATCCTTTTCAAGAAGGGGAGGATGATGCGAACACGGGTGGTCAAGCTCCAAGGAAGGCATGGGATCCTTTGCAGTTGTCGGAGGAACCAGTCACGAAGGGACGCCTGAAGAAGTTCAAGGAGGAACTACAGGGAGTCATGAGCAAGCATGAAGGGGTCGTGATGCATGGGAGTACGTCGGGACGCCAAAGGAACATCATTCAAGCATTGTTGGAGACGGCCGAGACTACACGGACGTGTACATGGACCTGCACAGGATGAAGAATTCCAGTTTCTACACGGACCAGAGCACGGACCAGTACACGGGGTCGGTGTCCTATGACATTTGCGAAGACCGAGAGTACACAGATCCGTACACGGAGGTGGACACGGGGTCTGTGTCCTTGACGACTGGGCGAGAAAATTTCCTTTTCTAGAGTTTTAATTATTTTGGAGACTAGATTTTGGATATCTTTTGTTTATCAAAACATATTGGGACGAAATTTTGGAACACAATTCAGATCATTAGTGATATTTTTATCAAAGTTTAGAGTTTCTCTCTCAAACATTCAAAGCTTCGCTTTGTTATTCAAAAATCAAAGTTATCAAGATTCGTCTTGTGGCGTTTGTCGATCGTGTTTGTGCGGATTGTCTTAGACTTGTTCTTTGAGTTTTTCGATTTTTTATTCCGTGATTATTTGTTGCTAGACTTCTCATAGTTTAGAGGTGAAAATAACAACACACACACTTGATTCAAAAGATCGGGACAGTAATGATTCTTTGTTCGTTATTGAATTGAGGGTGCGATTTGATTTTAATCGTGATTGCTATTCGTTTGTACGGAATTCACATCATTCAGAGTCTTGGGTCTCTTGGTGATTTTGGGTGAAGGAGTCTTCTTAGAATTAGAATCGCTGACAATCAGTTTTCGCTTGATTGTCTTCTTCTGAACTGTCTTCTTGGTTTTTTGAGTAGATTTGGGGGGCTCCTGCGTCCCGATTTCCCTCTTCACCTTCAAGAATTGCTCTGAGACATGTTCAGTTTGGGCTTTGGCGGCTGGACATTCTTGGCGTTGAAGATTTTGAGCTTGGATGATCTTTCAATATCATCACCCACCAACCCCTTGACTTTCAGCAAATAGCTTAGCTTCACTGCATATCCCTTTGATTGCTTGGACGACTGAAACATGTTCTTCAAAATGTTGAATATGATATTCTTCCAGTTCAGTCTCTTTTCAGCCATGATAGCAGTCATAGCTTGAAATTTCTCCAGCATGAGAGTAGCAAAGGATCCTGCCTTCGCTAATAGCCCCTTGGCTACAATATCAGTCAGCAACTGAACTTCTGGCTTTAGTTCTTTCTTTAGATCGGAAGCTTTTATTTTTCGTCCATCAGCAGAAAGTGAGCTGGATCAATTAAGTCCATTTTGGTAACTGACGACTCTTCGTCTTCCTCCTGTCTCTTCAATAACCGTCTATAAATAAGACCATTCTTATTCGATAATAACATCTAAACACTGATGGATTGTTCAAGCAGTTCCAACGTCCCTCATCCTTCATGGACACCTCATCATTTTGAAAGACTGAAGAAGGCTCTTGAGGAGTACGTCTTTCAAAAGTTATGTTCGTTTGGACCACAACTCATGATCTCCAATCAATTCACAGTGGTGAATTTACTACTACTGCTAAGCAGATATAAACTGCAAGGAAGTATAAGAGACTTGTTGAATTCGATCATATTTCCGAGCTTGTTAAAGATTATGTGCTGATTCATCTAATGCTCAAGAAGGAGTGGTACTTGCTTAAAAGTATTTCTGCTACAGAAGCCTTCAGAAGTATCAATAGTCAAGATTTGACTAACTGGTTGACTGTTTGGCAAGATGCCGCTGGAGAACAAATGGATCGTGTAACTTGGTTTCGATTTTATCAGCAATAAAAATTTTGTTATGATTCATTGTTGTTGTTTCTTTTCTTATCTGCAAAACTAACTGGCATCAGTTGACAAATAAAGAGCTAACTGAATAAGGTAACTGATAAGTGATTAACTGACATCAGTTTACAAACAGTTAACTAACTGAATACAGTAACTGATAAATGACTAACTGAATGAAAAGCAACTAACATATCAACAATAAAACTGATATAATTAAGACAAGTCAATTAAACAAAAATATTGCAAAAGTGAGAAAACTTAGTCTATGGTAAAGGTTTGGTGAAGATGTCAGCAGCTTGTTGTTCAGTTGGCACATATTCTAGTCTGATTTCTTTCTTCAGAGCATGATCTGTAAAGAAATGATATCTGACATCAATGTGCTTGATCCTTGAGTGAAGAACTAGATTTTATGTGATCGCAATTGTGCTTGTATTGTCACAAAATATTGGAGATTCTTTTGCATCGACTCCATAATCTTTCAGTTGTTGCTGAATCCAGAGCAGTTGGGCACAGCAGCTTCCAGCAGCAAGATATTCTGTTTCAGTTATGGAAATAGCTATGGATGTTTGCTTCTTGCTGAACCATGAGATCAGTCTGTCTCCTAGAAACTGACAAGATCCACTGGTGCTTTTACGATCTAGCTTACATCCTGCATAATCTGCATCTGAATATCCAACTAAATTGAAAGAAGACTATTTAGCATACCATAATCCCACATTTTGTGTGCCTTTCAGATATTTTAAAATACGTTTGGCAGCTGAAAAATGCGATTGCTTAGAATTTTCCTGAAATATAGCACACATACAAACAACAAATACAATATCAGGACAACTAGCATTTAGGTACAATGTGATGAACCTATTAAACCTTTGTAGAGTGTCGTCTCAATTGATATTACCCCTTGATCATTTTCTAGTTTGACTGATGAACTCATGGGAGTACTTGCAGCTGAACATGTTTCCATGCCAAATTTCTTGAGCAATTCCTTCGTATATTTGGTATGAATCATAAAAATACCAGTTTCCAGTTGCTTTACTTGCACACCGAGGAAAAATGTCAGTTCACCCATCATACTCATCTCAAATTTGTCCTGCATTAACTCGGCAAACTTCTCAGATAATTTGGGGTTAGTTGACCCAAATATAATATTATCAAAATAAATTTGCATAAGTAAAATGTGATCATTCTTAGAGAATTTGAACAAAGTCTCATCAAATGATCCAACATTAAAATCATTATCAGTTGGAAATTTTGAAATTTTTTCATACCAAGCTCTTGGAGCTTGTTTAAGACCATATAAAGCTTTGTTCAGATGATAGAAATGATCAGGAAAAGAATTATTGATAAAACCTGATGGTTTTTCAACATAAACTTCTTTCAGTAACTGACCATTTAGAAAGACACTCTTCACATCCATCTGGTTGAATTTAAAGTTCTTGAATGATGCATAGGCAAGGAACATTCTGATTGCTTCCAATCTTGCCACTGGTGCATAAGTTTCATCGTAGTAAATTCCTTCTTCTTGCCTGTATCCTTGAGCTACAAGTCTTTCTTTGTTGCGTACAACTGAACCATCTTCGTTCAGTTTGTTTCTGAATTCCCATTTTGTACCTATAACAGTTTTAGAAAATGATCTTGGAACTAAGTTCTAGACATTTTTATGGGTAAACTGGTTTAGGTCTTCTTGCATAACATTTATCCAGTTAGAATCAGCAAGAGCATCATCAATTTTCTTTGGTTCAAGTTGTGAAACGAAAGCTGAATTAAAAAATAAATTAAGCATTTGATTTCTAGTTCGTACCTGGTGAGATGGATCACCTATCAGTAATTATGGAGGATGTGATTTCTTCCATCTGAGCTCAGTATTTGTTGTGTCCATATCAGCAACTGCTTCAGTTGGAAACTGAATGTTTTCTTCAGTTTCAGTTGGAGCTGCATCAGTTGGTAACTGAATATTATCAATATGCTCCACCAACTGATTATCAGGAACAACTTCTTGTTCAACTGATTGATCCAGTACTTCTGGTTCAGGTGTTTGAATAATGTTTCGATTGATATGATTCTCTTCTTCATTATCATCCTCCAAATTGATATCTGTAAATCGATCAACTAGCTCAACTAGATTAGTTGGCTTATCAGTTAGCACAGATTCATCAAATAAAATATGTATTTATTCTTCAACATTTAAAAAGCTTTTATTAAAAACTCAATAAGCTTTACTCACTGAAGAATATCGAATAAATATTCCCTCTGCAGATTTAGCATCAAAAGCTTTTAAATGATTTTTTCCATTATCAAGAATAAAACATCTGCAGCCGAATATTTTGAAGTAGGAAACCACAATTTTTCATCCATGCCAGATCTCATATGATGTTTTCAAATGATTCTTATTAATCATTGATCTGTTCTGAGTGTAACATGCAGTGTTTACTGCTTCTGCCCAAAACCTTTGAGAAATCACCAGAATCAGCAAACATTGTTCTAGTAGCTTCTTTAAGGGTCCGCTTTCTTCTCTCAGCTACACCATTTTTCTGAGGAGTTCTAGCTGCTGAAAGCTCATGCTTGATCCTTGTATTTTCTAAAAATGTTGCAAGATTTTGATTGATGAATTCAGTCCCTCTATCAGACATTATTCGATCAATCCCAACTGATTTTTCATTAATAATCTTTTTAAAATCTTAATCAGCTGTGCAGCAGTTTGGTCTTTTTGTATTTGAGAAAGATAACCCAAGTAAATCTTGAAAAATCATCCACAAATGCTAAGGTGTATTTCATTCCCCTAAACTCATTACTGGTATTGGACCAAAAAGATCCATATGTAACAGTTCTAAACATCGAGAGGATGATTTACAACCTCTGTTTTTGAATGAAGATCGTACTTGCTTTCCAAACTGACATGCTGAACAAATTTTACCTTTTGAGAAATCTATTTTGGGCAAACCAGTTACAAGATCATGGTTACTCAGATAGGCAATAGATTTAAAGTTTAAGTGGTTCAACCATTTATGCCACAACCAGGTTGTAGAATATTTGGAAGCAATGAAACAAACTGGTGCATAAGGTTGATCAGTTCAACTGACTTTGTAAGTATTTCCACAACGATTGCAAGTTAGGATGACCTCATCACTCCTTGTTCTTACCTGTCACCTGCAATCACACATAGTATATGATCTTGGAACCCATATTCATTTGAGTCCTAAAATGATTAGTCCTTTAGGAACCCAGACTTGGACCAGTCTAACTGACTTTCTAGTTGCTGTGTTCCAAATAGTTTTTTTCTCAAATTTTGGGTATTAAGTGTGTGGTGTGAGGAAGAAACAATATGATTTTTACCCTTTTTCAACTGACTGTTCATTTTATACTATATCTGAACTAGTTTACATTTGTAGTAATTGTAGTATCCATTCCTTGAGTGCTGATTTTTCTAACTGAATAATTTAGGTGACCGGTTTCTTTAATCAGTTGAACTCTCAGAGCTATATCCAATTCCATACCATTTGGTTCTGTTCTTACTTTCAGTCGATTGAACAGTTGGTTTACTTGGTTCTAAGAATTCATTTACCATAGTTGATTTTACAAAGATAATGTAATTTCCTTTGTTTTCATTCAACCTTGGCTGTGTATCACTTGCTGAATTTTCAACATGACTGTTAAAGCATAAACCAGTTTTATCATCAATTGATTTTTGTGATTTCTGCATCTCAGTCAATGTAACTGAAGGCTTGTTCCAAACTTGAATCAGTTTAGTATGTTTTGAAATTTCAGTTTTTAACTGATATATCAAAGCTTGGTTCTCAATCATTTCAGCTTTTTGCTTTGCAATCTCCTTTTTTAGACTCAACACTTCAACTGACTCATCAGTTTCACTTTTGTTATCATTGGGATCATTTTGCTCAGCCCTGACCTTCTCAAATGATCGAGCACATTTGTGATACTCATTTTCCATGTCATGCAATGTGGTAATGAGTTCCTCACGAGTGAAATTAGTAGAGCTGAAGTCAGATACATGTTCACTTGTTGACTCCAGTTCAACATCATCTGTCATTAAGTACTTGACTTCTTCTTCATTATCACTTGAACTGATTGGGCTTTCAGGTTCTGACTCCTCACTGTCAGTTTCTTCCCACTTTGACTTACTCTCCTCAGCTAGAAGCACCTCATGTTTCTTTATGAGAGATTTCGGCTTGGGACAGTCAGCAATGAAATTGTCAGTCTTGCCACAGTTTTAGCAAGCATAAGGTTCTATTTTGGAGCAGTTTTTCTGATATTGTTTCTGGAAGTTTCCTTGCTTTCTCCTCATAAACCTTCCAAACTTCTTGAAACAATGACATTACGTCATTGCTAAACTGATCAGCAGATTTGTCAATTGAACCAGTTGGTTCAAGTTCAACCTTGTTAAGGGCCTTTGATTCACGCATAGCCATGGTCTTGACGTCCCACTCTTTGGGAAGACCTCTGACCACCTCCAGTTCTATTTCTTTGTTAGAATACACATTTCCAAGTGCATTCAGCTCGTTTATAATATCACTGATCCTCTCATCATATTCGTGCATGGATTCTCCAACCTTCATCTTGATATTGTCAAATTTATGAACAACAACTGATATCTTGTTCTTCTTGGTTTGCTCGTTTCCTTCACAAAGTTGAATCAGTTTCTCCCATATCTATTTAGCAGTTTTGTACATTTTGATTTTTCTGAAAGTGACTTTATCCAATGTTTTATGTAATATGTACTTAGCCATATTTTCAAGGTTTGCTTTCCTCTTATCTTCAGTTGTCCATTCCTCTCTGGGCTTCTCAGTGCGATGAGGTGCCTCATCAGTTATTGCAACTGTTGTATTTGCTTTTAAGATTTTCATGGGTCCTTCAGTAATGACATACCATATGTCGTCGTCTTGTGCAGCTAAATGATCCCGCATTTTGATTTTCCATTCATCGAAATCTTCTCTGCAAAACATTGGTATTTTATTGAATGAAGACATGGTGATCAGTTTTGTGGATAAGAATATTCTGGGACAAGATTCAAATGCTCTGATACCAATTGTAGGACCGAGCGCTTGCTGCTTTATCAAAAGCTATAGCTGGTGGTAATGGTGCAATTCAAATCTTTTAAACTGCACAGCAGCTCAAGCACCAAGGTTCAATAGCTCTACAATCGCTCTACGAAGCAGGGATAATTATTGCACCCAACACGAATTTTCCCAACTTGAAACATAAATAAACAACTCATTTTAAACCATTTATTACTTAAATTATGTCCTTTAAATCCATAATATTTCGGCCAACACCTACTGCCCCTAATTTAAATTCTCGGCCCCACCGTGTAATTTATATTCCAACACATGGCTCCCACCCTTAAATATTTCGGTCCACCTCCTACTATCCCATGTCCAGCCTTTAAGGATCACCATTAAGACCATAATGAACCTTCTAAACTAAGCCAAACCAAAACATATTGCTGTTGCACAAGCCATACGCAAAAACCGATCGAACCTAGCACATCTTCTCTCGATCAAGATATACTTCCAAGGATCGGGATTCTCCCTCAACCAAACACCCATGGCTCATTCCGAACATCTTACTAGACTTTACAAGGTCTGAAACATAGATTGGTTCAAGCATGTGCATGGTCGAACCCTTCCTAAAACCGATCAAAACCGTTTTTTCACTTTAGCACAAGGTTCACTTGGTCCACTACAAGACCCATTCCAGATTCATTTCCACCTTTTAAATTACTCTTAAACCTTCTACAGATCATGATCATATGATCCATTCCATGACAGCTCCTTCAAATAACATAGATCGATGGTTATATGGTAATAAAATCATGTAATTTCATGTGTTTCAAAGTAAAACATGAGCAAAACGTTCGATCCATAATATGTCATGCAAGATCCTTCAAAAATATACATTATGATGTGAATGATGAGAAAAATAAAGGTAAAAGGCGTGCCTTGATGATTTTTGTGAACAAAAGCTAGAAGAGATACGCGTCCGAGGCGCGGGAGAATGCTCTAGCTTGAAGAAAATAGAGGAACCGAGTTTTCTTGCTGCTGCAACTCACGAGGAGGCTGATGAGTGGAAGGGGTGACAGGCTGATGAGTGGAGGGGGTGGGCAGTTGATAGACTTAGATTAGGTTTAAGGTTAATTACGTGACAGGTTTAAGCTAAATAAATGGTTAATGGGCCTTAGCATAAATTTTAAAGGGTAGAAAATGGATTTGGAGCCCATTAAGCTTAAAAGTAGGCTCATTATGTCCAAACACACACCCGAAAATATTACATTTAGGTAAGTTTTTGAAAATATTGTCTGAACCCTAAAAAAGTCCTTCATTTCGATAAAATTTGCGTACTGGATAAAAATATGCTCTGTTGGGTAAAAATACCCAACAAAGCCCATTTCTTGAAAATAAATTTTAAAACACCTTATATTAATTAATAAAAAAATTATCATGTGATAAAAGTAATTTTCTTGATAATTTCCATGTCTCCAATCCTCATTCGAGGGAGAAATGCAACTTAAAAATCCTAATGTATGAACTTTTAAAATAACATGAAATAAATCATATCATGCAATAATTATGTATAAAATAATTAAACACATAATTTAAATAAAATCCTAGATTGCCTGAATTTAGGTTATATGAATTAAATTTCTAGACCTTACTATATTGGAGGGGATAAAAGATTTCTTCCATAGGACATTAAGATTTTTGTTAGCATAAGGTCATTTGACATAATCTTGAGTTCCGAGATTGCCTTTATTTGTTTTATTTTATTGTGGGATGTGGGACTAAATCATAACGTGAAATGGCGACTCAATAGACTTGAATTGTTAAGTAATTGTAATGCTTGGGATTTAAGAAAATGAATATATATTGATGACTGTGTTAAGGACAATTTTTTTTGGCATATACAGGAATGAAGTTTTATTAAGTACAATCATTATACAGGAATGAGCATATACATGGATACTATACCTAGGGGTCAAAATTGGGTTTAGCAATAGGAACATAATTTGGAGGAAGGTTTAGGATTTATAATTGATAAAAAATGTAGAGTTATTGAAAACTTTGATTTCCTTGGGATCAAAAAAATTTGGTATAGATATATAAAATGGAAGATGTCATATCAAAGCACATAGCGGAAGAATGATATGGTGTGAAATTTAAGTCGGTAAGATTAAGTATGAAGTAAATAAGGGAGACTAAACTTTTCAATAATCAAGATTAGGCAAATTTCAAGGACGAAATTATATTTAAGGGGAATGATTTGTAACGGCCGAAAAATCAGTCCAACGTAAACTACATGCATGCAAACGATTTGAATTGCTTACTCGCTTTGCATAATTGATTTTGAATGCTTACACGATGCATATTATATGATTAAAGGTGTGATTACATGATTAAATGGCATTATTTAATGAGAATTGAAGATTTTATCCGAATATTCGATAATAGGTTTTGGAAAGGAGATCAGGGACGATCAAGACAAAATAAATATTTTTCAATAAATGTTTTCAAGGCTTCTTAATATGATTAAAATTTATTAAATTTTTTAAAAATGATAGAGTTCAAATTAGTTTACGAGACGGGCACGATTTTATCTGAGAAGCCGGTTTTGGGCAAATGAGGAACTTTTAAAATTTCAAATGCATTATTTTTGAAAAATAATTTTTATAAACTTTTATTTTTCAATTAAATAGGTGTTAATGGGCCTAAATTACATAGGATGAGTAGGCCAAATTGCTCCTAAACTTGAAAGCCCAAGCCCATTATCATGCAAATTAAAATCTATAAAATTGTAAACCTAGACTTTGAGAGACCTCATTCAGCCAAAATTTACACACACAACACACACTCAAATTCAAAAATTTCAATTGAAGAAAACTATGAGTCTTTGTCGTCCGTTCGTTCTTCCTCCCGCCCTATGCTGACAATCGCGTATTCGAGCGTTCAAAGACACGTATCTAAATCCCTTTTACGCATCATTCAAACAACAATATGCATGTTTGAATTATTTTGCATGAAAAATATTTATGTTCGATGGGTTTAACGATATAATGATTATTTTCAAAGTTTTGATGTTTTTACTCCCATAACGATTATTTTCAAAGCTTTGATGTTTTTACGCTTGTTTGTTTAACGTTATGATTCCTAAAGACACGCTGCCACTATAGTATGATTAAGGGATGAGAACAAAGACGTTTAGATAAGAATCGAGGGCTGGAACCGTGTGAGACAAAGGAGGAAAAAACCTAGGGTTGCCTTGCATGCTTTGGTGACATAGTGTTTTGGGTGAGGGCTCGGCTGGCATGGGCTCGAACAAGGTTGTTGGGGGCTTGGTGAGGGACCTGACTAAGGGCTAGGAAGAGTCCTAGCATGGCTAGGACTCGAAGGCTGCCATAGGGGAAAAGTCCACAACCGCATGGACTCTTCCCCATGCGCGATTAGGAAGGTTGTGGCTATGGTGGCTTGCGATTTGGTCAGGGCGGTTCAGGGTTGCTCCAATAGGTCATAGGGAGGATGGCTAGGGGTCGGGTCAGGACCTGGTGCGGTCGTGGTCAATGGTGGCTCCGTACGTTGAGGGCCGCGACGTAGGAAAAAAAGGAGATGTGTGCACTTTGGCTTTAGGGCTAGGGGCTGATGCATTAAGCTAGACTAGGTCTGGAAGGGTCCAAGAGGGTCTGGTCATGGGATGGCTTGAGGTGGCTCGGCCATGGTTCAAGAAAAACGTGAGATGGCTCGAGAGGAACAACCTAGGGTTCGAATTATTGAGTTTAATGGGTAAGATTTCGAAGCATGGTCCACGGGGGTCGGTTCATGGTTTACGAGGGTCTTTTAGGTATAAAAAGTTTATGTTTAAAATTTGGGAAGCAGATATTAAAGTTTGAATTAATTCGAAAATTAAACGCTTTACGAATTAGTTAATACGAAATTAAATCGAAAGCCTCAAAGTACGTTAAATAAGTATATTAAAAATTAAATTTAGGCTTAAATAATTATTTGGAATGATCTAGAGTCAATGAACGTCCAGGGATAAAACTGTCATTTTACATCGGGGTAGTACAAAAAGGGTTGGAGCATCCAGAAGGATCATAACGCATGTTAAATGATATATTATGATGATTTTGATGAAAATATAATATTTTATGATTTATGGCAAAGCTGTAAAAATTATATTGTTAAAATGCTATTTTTGGAAAGTCATGATATTTTATAATTTAAAAAGGAAAATGAAAAATATTTTGAAGGATGTGAATTCACTGTTACAAAAATGATATGATATATGATTTTTTTGAAATATCGTGAGGGAAAAGACCCTAGAGGGAGTCATTTACAAGACAATGCCCCTAAGGGAGGCCAACAATCGTATTTTTATTTTTACTTTGGTGCCTAGTGTCCATCCCCATGCACAATGGTAAGATAAGACTGATCAATCGACAAGAGGATAAAAGACTAGTTACTTTCAAGGATCAAACCTCACCCAAAAATGATAAATGATTGAAAGTTTTGCGTTTTTATGATTTTATCATTTACGGTTTATTTATGCTTAAAAATTTATTTCAAATAAAAGTATGATTTTATTGCAGGCGCTTGTATATGTATTATTTGCTACTCATGTTTAGAACTTATTGAGTCATTAGGCTCATTAGCTTTGAATGATGCATGTGATGATGTTGTTGAGGGAGGCGCTGACGCTTGAGTGGATTGAGTTCGACAGTAAACTCCCAATGGCCTTTATTTTTCCGTGTTAGATTGATAGTTAAAAGAGTTAAGGGATTTTTGTTAAATATTTATTTGAGATTTTATGTTTTTTCTGAATTAGGATGATCATGTTAAATGTTGGAGTTGAATTTTGTTAATTGATTTTCTTTTCCACTGGAGATTTTAAATGTTAAATTATTTTGATTTATGAAGATGTTAAGTTATTTTGAGTTTTAATTTACGAAATATTAGAAAAAAAATTTATTATGATTTTAAAGTTAAAAAGTGGAGGACGTTTCAATTGAGCTGGTTCTTGTTATACACAAAAGATTGCAGTGGTTTCCTGAAACAGTTAAGTATTATTTTGATTTTGTCGATCACCAAAAATTTTAGGTAATTTCATTAACAATATACGCATACAATCTGTATAGATAAAGTCATTGATTATACTTTAATACAAATGAATTGTAATTCGATTTTGAAACTCATTTGTAAACACTGTATGTTCTAAATTCGTTCCTATTCGATTCATCTGATTAAAAATAAGGATAAAGGCCGCTTGAGACTAGCATCTGTGGTGTTGTGTACCGTGTTTCATGATAAGGGCATAGAGATGTCCGATCGTGCAAATGTGTAATCATACGATGATTGTATCGAACTATTCTCATTCAGACTTTCCAAGTGGTTATCATTCATCGAGAGAAAAAGTATGTGGTTATGATTGTGCATGATTAGTCCTTACGACCCAGGACAACACTGAGACTCTGCATACAAGGATTGTGCTTTGACTCGTTTACCGACTCCACGAGGGTCATAAGGTGGCGAGATTGGGTGCAATTGCGATATATGTAGGAGCAAGTGCATTGTAGTCGGGAATTCACTGCTCACCTACGGGTGTGGATATAATCTAACGAAATAGTAGTGCATGAAATCTCTGGCCAGAGTATGAGATGTACAATAAGGAAAAAGTTCTCTAGTTGTGCATGGGATGACACTGTGAATATTTCATGATTGTATTACATAGTTATCGAATATGCAACCCTCGATGAACTAGTGGTTGCAGACTCGATCGTGATATATGAGATAAATGGATCATATTGTACGTTAATCATAACCGATTGGTTCTGGCAGGCACTATCATTTATACCTTGGGAATCATGGGGCGATGATATTAGACACTCTTACCATGATTCAATGAGTCTTATTAGAAAATGATTTATGACATTCTTATGATCAAATGTTGGTGAATGGAATGAGACAAATTAGGGTAAGCCGGAATAAAGGAGAATATCCTAAATCACAATGAGTTGTGAACCCACGGCTAGCTATATCCATACACCATTGAGGATCGCACAAGCACTAGATCATCTTGTTCTTGTTGACAGAATAAATTCAAGGATTTGAATTAATATAAAATTATGATATAGTAAATTCAAAGAGTTGAATTTATGATAATTAAATTTTGAGAGAATAAACTCAATTAGTTGAACTTATGAGATAGTAAATTCAAGAAGTTGAATTTATGATTTGGAGATAATTCAATTCAACCTTGAATTGAATTTATAAAATATGAGAATTTGATTTCTTAAACTCAAAAGTTGAGTTTATTAAATATTAAATTAAATATATAGTGGAAGGTATATTTGATGAGTTTGTAGGAGTACAAGTCCTACATATTAAATAAATAAAGTTCTTAATAGACTTTGATTAATTTATTACACTAGTTGGACTAGTCAAATGAATTAATCAAGCCCGTTAAAGTTAATAATGAAACCTAAATCTTATATTATAGAAATTAGGTCACGAAGACATGGTTTAAGTAGGAGACTAGAAACCCTAGCCTCCACAACTTCACAATTTTCAAAAAACCTCTCCACCTTCTCTCAAGAATTTCGGCCCCTTCAAAAGAAAGTATTGGAGGGTTGAACAATTTTTAATAATTGATCTCAACGAAAGACTTCTTCAAAAATTACTAGTACAATTTTAAAGAGGAGCTAATCTTCTAGTTGTGGACCTGATTAGGAAATTGAAGAAATGAGACTTGAAGAACGTACATAGAGATTTACAACAAGAGCTACGTCCGCTAATACCGGAGTAGTTGGTGCCCAGTGAAAACTTTCACTAAAGGTATAATAAAAATCCTATGTATGTTTATTAAATTTATACCAGACGAGTGTCCAAAGAAAATATTTAATGTCAAAATAAAAAATTTTAAACTTTCGCTGCAATTTAGACACAAGAAAAACGAGATCCCAACAATAAATATCATAATTAAATAAATATTTAAAGAAAAAAATATTCTACAAACAATTAAAATTTGATATCAATATATTACGGCTTCGTTTGGTAGAATTGATTAAATGTTGATAGATTGTGCATCCCTTGTTTGACTCGATTTAAAGCAAATTGACTATCAATATAATATATTATTGTACTGGTAGTGTGGGAAAAGTGGTCCACCACTTTGCTAACTATTAAATCAATCCCTCTCCAATACAAAAGGAATTTTTTCGAAAAAGACGAAATTATCCCTATATTAAATCAACCAAATTTGACAATTTTTAAATCTATCTTCTGATTCACAATCTCATTGTCGACAGAAATTTTTTTATGTAACCCACATCTGAAACAGAAGCTCTGAAATGAAAGGAATGAAGGAAAAAAATAATATCGGAGAACGGATCTGAAGACTCATCCACCTGTTTTGTAGGTGAAATTTCGAAAATTAAATTTCGAAGATTGTCGTTTGTTATATGCTTAGCATGAAGAAATCCATTCCGAATATTTTCGGAATTTGTTTTGAAAATAGTTTTACATACGATAATGTATATGTCATAAAATTTTGTTGGGTTTACGCATCTCGTTAGATCTGCTGGTGCAGGAGAGCTCAGTAACTTCACGGTATTAGCAGTTTATTTTTTTTCAACCTTCCAATATACAAATTTATTGAACTTATATGTACGTAATATTTTCTTTTCTGACTTTACTGACGAACCTTTAAATATCTCATATTTGTGAGCTGAAATATTTGTCCCCTCATAATTTTTGATATTTTCTTGTTATGTGACATGGCTTTTTTGGTTATGAAATCCCAATGATGCAGATATATTGTCCAATTAACTTGATTTTTTTTTATTGTAGAAAATTATACTGATGTACTAGAGTTCAAATTTTTATTAACCAATGTTGTTGCAGATTAAGATTTTTTTTAAAAAAAATTTCTCACTTTTGAAGTAATTTTGGGAATGGACAGTAGACGTCGTTACACTATATTGTTTGTTGTAATGCCCGGAAATTTAATCCTAGTAATCTATAATTATTGATATATAATTTGATATGATTATGAAAGGATTAATCGGGACACGAAAATAAGACATGAGAGGTGAAGCCGGGCGTCGGTGCATTACGAGCCAAGATTCTGGACAGAACCTCTGGCGCCCGAGCGGTGGAAAAATACCGCTCGAGCGCCAGTGTTTCACAAGAATAGGTTTGGGACAGAACATGTGGCGCCCGAGCGGTAGAAAGTTACCGCCCGAGCGCCAATGGCTAAGCATCCGGGCAGAACATTCCGCGCTCGAGCGGTAATGTTTAACCGCTCGAGCGCCGATCGAAAAATATGAGAATGTGCCACGTTTCTGGATGCATGCAAGTTGAAGTGTATATATATATATATATACACGAATCTTCCTGGAGAAAATCAGAAAATGAAACGAGGAGGAAGCTTTATATCCTTACGCCTTTTTAGTTCAATCCGTCCGTTTGATTTTGAACCTGAGTACAGTACCGAGTTCCTATCAACGTAGGCTACAACTGGACGTAAGTTTTGCTACGTTTTGATATACTTTGAAATTATGATATTGTCAGAATTTAATAGGATTCATATATGATGTTCTTGTCATGTTAGACATCATAGAATCGAAGTCAGATTAAAGAACGGACTGGTTATGTAATTGTTATGATTTTTGGAGTCGATTTGACTGAGAATTCATATCAGATATGTATGGTTATTGAGATTATGATTGATATCGATATTGATTATGAGTTCTGGTATTATATCTGTGATGTTTGGACTGACGGGATTATCGAGACAGTATTGTTATGCCGTCGAAACATCAGTTGATTGAAATTGATCAGAGTCGGTATTGATTTAGATTGTATTGATATACCGTATGTCGATTGACATTGATCAGATTGTATTGTGATTTGATATTGATCAGAACAGGTATTGAATTGAGTTGTTTATTGATATTATACCTGTTCGATATTGTTATTAACAGATTGGGAATTGACCGAGATAGAGTCGGGACTTCTTCTTCTTCTTCTGAGCGAGAAGATAAAGGTATAAATTAATGTTGAGTTGGGATTGCACAACTCGAGTGAGGTTTGATTCGAGTTTCCCTAAATCACATACTTTACCTTATTGCATTGATATTTGCATTAAGTTGATTGATGTACTTGTTCTCTTGATATTAGATGACAGGTATTAGACGAGCTATCTTGTGACAGAAGTGCCGGATAGTGGTGGTATCGCCACGGCACATTGCACGATGTCTCAAGATAGGATATTAGCGATAGAGCTACAGTCCATGACGGTTAGGTCAGGACACCGGATGCTTGGTTATATCGAGTAACAGGGAATGGGAATTTCTTCTATTACGGAAGTCGATATAGGAACACCGGATATGGTTATATCGAGTAATAGAATTACGGTTCCTCCTATTACGGAATTCGATATAGGAATACCACATTTGGAAACCGGGATCCCTAGACTAGGATTGAGTCTAGTCTAAATCGTAGATTCACGAGCTTGAGTGACAGCTAGATTGAATGGTATTGATTAATACTGATTTATGTTCCTGATATTGGTACATGTCTAGAATCGGAATTATTCTTGATATTGATTATGTTCCTGATACTGGTACATGTTTAGAATAGAATTATTCTTGATATTTATTATGTTCCTGATATTTGGTACATGTCTAGAATAGGAATTATTCTTGATATTGATTAGGTTCCTGATATTTGGTACATGTTTAGAATAGAAGTTATTCTTGATATTAATTAAGTTCTTGATATTGGCACATGTTTAGAATAGGAGTTATTCTTGATATTGAGTATGTTCCTGATTAAGATACATAGTTAGAACTTGATTTAGTATTGTATGGATTCATGTTCTGATTTGATACATGTTAGAATTATCCATTATATGCTTTTATATTGTTTATATGATTGCATGTATACATGATTTATACTGAGAATGTATTTCTCACCGGAGTTATCCGGCTGTTGTCTTGTTTGTATGTGTGCATGGCAACAGGTGGGCTAGGATCAGGGTCAAGAAGAGAACGAGGCTGGACTAGATAGCGTGGAGATCCGGGCTTTGAAGCAATTTAGGATTCAGCACTGAGATGTAGTTGAACCTAGTTAGATTATTGTAGATCATACAATAGTTGTATGTGATATTTAATATGTAATTTGATTTTAATTACATTATGTTTCCGCTGTGTCATTTAGAAAAAATTTTTTAGACCCTGTTTTATAATTGATTTAATATTCCTAAAGACGATTAAGGAATGGATTAGCATCCGGGTCCCCACATTTGTGCTGCAGCAACACATGATGATTCGTACGTTTTTTATGGTATGTCTGTCAATATGACATCGTACGAGATTACTCGGAAGACTACGAGGTCAAGTACGTAGAACATCATCCTCCTACACCATGACTCAAAGAATGACTGCACAAATAAACCATTTGCATAGGATTATCGAAATTGGAGATGTTCAATGTGTTGTGAATTTGAGGATGAATAGAAATGCATTTGCCCATTTATATTACTTGCTAACTCATGTCGGGGGGCTGGGAGATTCTAGATATGTTAGGATTGAAGAAAAAGTGGCTATGATTTTGTCTATCTTGGCACATCATAAGAAGAATCGAATAATTGGTCATGATTATGTACAAAGCGGCCAAACAATCAGCGCTCATTTCCATGAAGTTCTAGGCTCGGTCCTCAAGTTACATACTATACTGCTTGTGAAGCCTTCTACAATCGATGATACCTGCACCAACGAGACATGGAAGTGGTTCAAGATAATACTTACATATTATTAAATATATTAGTTTTTGGAATCTCTTCCGATGTTTTACTCCCACAGGACATATGTAGTATTGTTGACCAGGATGGGTTGAGTAGTTACCAGCTATCCTAAAAACCATGGCCCCGTTTCCACACTCACATTGTGTTGGCATCTTCAATTCCATGATACCTACGCAACAACAAAGAATGATGTTTGACATTGTAAGTCCTCATAAATTAGAAACCGAGTAGTTCAATTGTTGTCTTACAACAATATCACAAACATTGATAAATGAGAATCATATAAAAATTTAAGATATGTTAAGTAAAACTTTGCACGTAAAATATAATTTCTGTCAAGCAAACTTCTCCAACCACATTTAACTATTGCATAAACATCAAAATCAAAATGCATATACATAAAACAATTATTATTGTTTAAGATTAAAGTTTTGACATTGTATTCTAAGAAAAGTACACGGATAAGACTTGTGCAGACGACATCTTACTCACGAAATTCCTTATTTATCTTCAGATGTGTTCTTCAAATGGGTTTGCACGAGAAGTCGACAAGTTCGAAATGAAGCTTTCAGTTGTTCTGTATACAAATAGTAGTAATTAATATTATTACTGCAATAAAATGGTTTCCAGATCTAAAAAACTCACAACATCCACTTTCCTCAAAGAAAATTTAACTATCGTATCAACATGGAAGAAGATTATAGTCAACCACTATTATATTTAAATTAATTTTTAGGGTATAGAATTGTGTGGCGAAATAAAAATAGGGAAATTTATGCAGATCAAAGCTTACTCAGAAAAACTTATTCCTAACTTCCAATATTTTCTTCAACTGGGTTTGCACGACAGCTTCCGAACAGATTTATAATTTTGTCTCTGTACAAAAATATTAAGTCAGAAGTTTGTAACAAACAAATTACTTACAACAACCATCCATCTCCCACATATTACAACCGGCCATCCTCAGATCTATAAGTTGTGTGATCTGTGTAAAACTGAAAAAATAAATTTGCAGTATTTGCATATATGAAAATACTAGTACACAAGCAGAATCGCAAGTCCTCTTTGAATAGTGCTTTAATCCTTCATTTCCTTGAAGCACCGTAGAAGAAGAAAAATCGCCATCGACCACCTCTTCAAGGGAAGACTTACAAAAAGATATTTTCTACTCTTTGTCCAGAAGAATAGAGTATTTAATTTTGTCAAATTTGATTGTGGAATATGGATTGAGTATTGAAGGGTATTGTGGGAATTATATTGAGGTATTGGAGGGCATTTTGGTCAAACAAATAATTATCCAACTAAGAAAAATTATACCACACATGAAATAATTAATCACACAATATTACACATCATTCCTTATCAACTATATATCAATCAAATTATTAATCATTTACTTATCCCATCACACATACCAAACAGAGCCTACGTATATTATATCAGAGAGAGACGACGCACAAAGCCTGTGCCCGATCACTAATTATTATTATCATAGGTTCCCTTTTTCCCGTTACTAGTTACTCTTTGTATATGTGTACAATCTTTTTTATCATTATCAATTGACTAAAATGAAATTTAACAAATCATGGAGGACTAAATTGATATTTGAATGGTTCAAATAAAAAATTAAAAAAATGTGTGTTTAAATTTAAAAAAAAACACAAAAAACAAAAGTGTAATATTAGTATCATATAAGTAAAACTGGAAAAAATAGTTGGTGTCCGCTCTAGGTAGTTATTATCATGTCCTCACACTTAATAATATAAATAATAATAATAATAATAATAATAATAATATACAATAGTATAGATAGCAATGACCCGGCTCCGACGAACCGCTCCTTCGCTCGAATAAGAAAACGCCTCATTGGCTCGCACTTACAGGTTCTCTTTTTGATCGCAGAACAGTTGCGATACCTAACCTGTAGAAACTGCTCCCCTGCAACCACTGAAGATTAACGAGGTAATCAGCTTCAATTCCGATAAAATTATGGAAAATTTCAATCAAATTCGGTGAATTTGAAGATCAAATGCATAACTCAGATGCATTGGTTGAGCTCACTCTGTTCTGACTTCTGTGCAGTTGCTGATTAATGTACTGTTGATTGTTTCAAGATTTTGATTCCAAAAAATGGCAAATACGGACAAGCAGAGATCTTTAGATTACATAAACCAGATGTTCCCCACAGGTAACAGATAAGACTTCGTGCCTATGTATGTATGGGAATTTTTCTGTGTACATGTTTTTGTGTATATATACATGTAAATGAGTATTCGATTTTGTTTAATTTTATGGAGAAATGCAGTTTTTTCGTAATTATTACATGTGGAATTTATCGAAAGAACTTGGTGGTTTAGAAAATTGAGCATTCAGCAGGAGGTCATTGTTTCATTATATATATGTGGGAGAACTTGGTGGCCTAGAAAATTGAGTATTCGAGCTATCTTTTATCTCTGTCATCATCTAGTTGAAGAGATCCAGGACATGAAGCTTTCTAGCATGCTGGAACAGGATGTTACAGCTACATAGAGTAAAAATATTCAGTTTTTCAACTAACTTGATGGATCGTAGTTCGATAAACGTGTTTTATACTCTCTTTTTGTGTGAAAACTTTAGGGCTAACCTTCATATGTTTTACTTGATTTTTTGAAAGATTGGAGTTCTGACTCTTTCAATGATTGCTGATACGCAGAGGCATCTCTCTCTGGTGTTGAGCCGCTTATGCAGAAAATATAGAGTGAAATCCATAAAGTGGATGCTGAGATTTTAGCCGCTGTTCGTCAGCAGGTTTGTGTTTCATTTACCGTTTCTTTTTTATTTATTTATTTACTTTTTCTGATTCATGCACTATGTACGCTACCCATGTCCATAAAGCTAATGTTCATGCTAGGAAAGAAAATGAAAACTTGAAGTTACAGACTTTTTATGGGAAACAATCATGTTTTTCTTTGTTCTACTTGTTATAAATGCTTTTATGTTCAAACATTGATTTTTAAGCTCCCTAACATTTAATGGTGGCAATTAGGTGATTGTGCAAAGCTTTATGAAGAAAAGGAAGAGTGAATATCTCGCATGTCCTTCATAATTTGTTTCGTGTTCAACTAGTGAAAGAAAACTCGAGAAAGTCTCTCACAGTTCTTCCTTAATTGTTCCTTGTGATAGGAAAATCACCCATGAGTAGCATTTAGTGCATGGCAAACGGTCTCCTTATTTTCCTGTGATATATTGCATGCTATTGAGGTTTGGATTCAGGTAATTGGACTTGACACGATAATTAACAGGTTCTTCTTTCCTTGAATTTTTTATATTGGTTGCCTTGCGTTCACAGATGTACACAAATTTTGTCAAGGTAGTAATTTCGCCACAGGAATGTCTACTGGTATATGTTTTATATTCTCATGGGAAATACGATTGTTAGTAGCTGATTAAGGCTTAATCAAGGACAGAAAATATGTCATGGCTGTGAAAAATCAGTATTAACTATTCATGGAATATACTAGTGGAGAACATTGAAATGGAGACACATTTCGTAAGTAAATGTTTGCCATTTGCTGTAAGTAGCACAAAAATGCAAGGTGGTGAACAAACACAATGATTTTCAGTGTGTTTAAGTTACAAAAGTTTTAGTATTTTTGTGTGCAAACTGCTAATGGCCTTAAAAATGTTCTATTTTTACCATCAAATCATTGGCCATAAATTGCTTCACGAAACATTTGTAGTGTATCACGTATGTAATCACTTGGCCACTAAAACATCCTACTTATGTTGGGAATTGCATCCAATTTTAAATATGAGAATGCATTTATGTATAGTACATTTGCAGCCCTTGGAAGATTATGCTACGAAGCTGGCTCAATTAGAACTTCTTTCGTTTTACTGATACCAAGTGTTGACGAGTTCTTTAGGATTACTTTTGTGATGATGGACGTCTATCGGGCCTATGCGAATGTAATTCAACATTATATTGTATCATATGATATTTTGTTACACATATAGAGTAAAGGTTGCTAGCGGCGTGAGATAATTGAAATCACTGAATTCTCGCTTGTATCAGAACATGTTTTTTCCACTATGGACAATATCTCTGTTTGTGCGCTTATTTGGTCTTGATATTACGTCCAGAGTAACTCAGGAAGCAAGGCCAGGGAGGAACTTGCTGCGGCCACTCATGCAGTTCAGGTCTGTTAATACTTAATTTCCCTGCAGACAATTTATTTCCTTAGCACAAGTTTCTTTGCACTTGTCATGATTTGGTCGTCATTTTCATTAGCATTAGATTCAACATTGCTTCTTATATTTTTTCTACCATATGAACCAGGAACTCATTGGTAAAATTAGAGAAATAAAAACGAAAGCAGAGCAAAGTGAAACAATGGTTCAGGAAATTTGCCGTGACATTAAGAAACTTGACTTTGCAAAGAAGCATATAACTACCACAATTAATGCCCTTCATCGTCTTACAATGCTAGGTTAGTTTTCTTACTCTTGATTCTTTGGAAAGAGTTTGTCCCCAGATTCCCCATAATCTTGCTGTATTTAGGTTTCTGTGCTGTACTGTTTTTGAATAATAGCTTTCTTGTTGAATTTTCACCATCTTTTAGCAGATAAGATTCAAGTCGCAATTTTTTTATTGGTTTTTTTCCTGGTTTTATATTTTTTGGGAACATCGTTGTGCTTTTCATTTTGTTCAAGTTTCATCGCTTTTTCCTTTTTTGGAAATTGAAGTTGTGTTTGGCTCTTTTGGTTTTGTTTGGTTCACTCTCACCTCTCATATCTTAAAATTTTTAAAGAACGGCTGTGGAATATAAGATGAAGTTCGAGTTACATGTTTTGAAGGCCAGCCGATATTTTATGCAATGATTGATTTGAATATGAGTTGTTTGAGTCAGTTATTATTCTGGTTGAAAATGATGTATAATGTGGAAAATTTTGAATGCAATTTTTTGGGGGAAAAAGAAAACAAACTTTTGAAAAAGGTGGAACAGATCAGCCAAACAGCACCATTTTCCTTTTAAAAGTTTGTTTGGGCAATTTCATTTTATGGAACATACGACTATAACAGCACCAGGGTTTAACTGGGAAATCGTGCATGCCTTTATACTGGAAAAAAATCAAATATGAGTTATTAATTTTTTTCGTTTATTTTTACGTGATTCTGGAGAATTAATGCAATCTCTGTTTTGTTTTGCATGCCAGTCTCTGCCGTAGAACAACTTCAAGTCATGGCTTTCAAAAGGCAATACAAGGAGGCAGCTGCGCAGCTTGAGGTACTAAACAACTGTTTACAGGCTTGTATCCGATTTATCTAATAATGCTCACATTTTATGTAGATGGATCGTCTCGCTCTATTTTATGTTCAACTAGCTATTTTAGAAGCTTCTTTCAGGGCTGCAATATGTTGATAATTTAATATAAGATATTAGCTTATTTAAATAAGCGAGTTCCTTTAGGTCAATTGGTTGTCACTGAAGGAAGAATTTGCGTTCAAGGCTTTAGAAAAAAGATCACATATACGTGACAATGATAGAGATTAAATGCTCATATCATTTATGGCATATGCTTAAGCTAAGGAGGTTATCCAGCAACTCTTTGCTTGAAATAATTTATTTTTGGGTGATTATGAGATACTTTTATCATTGGGAAAGAATTATGATACATTTAATAGTCCGTTGAGATCATGATAAAAAACAATCAAGAGCATTTTTAAAGGAAATTAAAAAACTCGACATAAATTTCATCCAAATTATCAGATATTTGTTGTACAGCTATCCTTTTTGTAAGAATGAAGCAAAATGATAGATGCTAGAAAAAAACTAGCTTCGAACTTAGATGTTGCATGAGTAAGATAACTTTTGGATAGTTGATACTGTATTCGAACTTGATAATGTTGTAACACAAATTTCTTTATTTAGCAAATCGCAAAAGAAATATAGATACAAATTGAATTTTTAAAATAAATAAAGATTTGTGGATGCAATCTCTAAATGATTATTTGATTATACTCCTCAACGACAATTTCTTGTGAAATTTGAATTTCTTGACTATTGATCTTCGTGAAAGATTGTTTGGTATTTCAATACCGTTAATTCGATGGGTCAACTCCTTGATATCGAATTAACTTTTAAAATTTGAGAAGAACGCGATAAACGCCTTTGATTGGGCCTTGAAATTTGTTGATCTTGAATTTGAATTTCAAGAAGAATACGATGAATGATTTCGTTGATCTTCTTGAATTTGATGAAGAACACGATCTTATTGAATTTGAATAATTTGAAGAAGACCACGGTGAACGATTTTGTCGATCTTCTTGAGCTTGATAAAGAACTTGATCTTTTTGAATTTGATGAAGAACACGATCTTCTTGAATTTGAACAATTGAAAACACGATAAATACCTTGAACTCCACTGATCTTCTTGAATTTGAAGAGCTTAAGTTGAGAAAATTCATGCCTTGAATTATCCTCTACTTTTTTGTCTTCTGCATTGTATTATCTTTCTTGGTCCTTTGCCCCTATCAAGACAGTTAAATTTGTTGACCGATTAAATTATGACAAATACAAAATAATATTAAATATCAATTAAAAAAAGTCTATTTGTGGGGTATTAAATTTCTACAAAAAATAAATAGTTAATTAATTGATACTTTATATATTTTGTGAGTAAATCAAAATTTTAAATCAAGATTACAATCTTGTACTAAATAGAGGAAAATACTAATATTTTTAGTATTAAAAATCCAATTTTGCAATCAACAGAAGAAAATACTAATACTTTTAGTTTTGAAATCAAATCTTGTGATTAACAAATTCAAGGCGTGATTTGAGGCGTTCCTCGTGTTCTTCCTCAAATTCATCCAAATTCAAGAAGATCGTGTTCTTCATCAAATCCAAAATCAACAAATTCAAGGCTTTCATCGCGTTCATCTCAAATTTTGCAGGTTAATTCGATATCAAGGTGTTGACCCATCGAATTAACGTTACCGAAATAACAAACCATCTTCCACGAAGATCAAATACTCAAGAGATCCAAATTCCACAAGAAATTGTCGTTGAAGAGGATAATCAATATATTTAGAAATTGCATCATAAAAACTTTATTTAATTTCAAAAATTCGATTTGTATCCATATTTCTCTTGCGATTTTACAAAATAAATAAATTTGCATTACAAATTTCTGGCATCTCTACTCTTCATTTCTATCTTCACCAAAAGCATCAGAGACAACATGTCAATCGATGACAAGATCTCAAGCACAAAGGTTTTTTATATAAAGTCAATGGGAAGCCTTGGAGTCGTCACAAAGAGTATGTCCAAAAGGATGCAAGTATCCTCCGGAGTAGCTCACTTCCATGAGACCACCCAAAAAGATGAAAGTGAATATTCATCATCCATTACTCGACCGCCACCAAGCTACTCATGCACATCAAATATAGCACCCGTGATGGTGACGAATGCCACAACTTAAGAAGATCAAGTAGCGAATCTGACGAAAGCCATTGAAGGGCTAGTGAAACATGTCAAGAACAAGACTCTCAAATTACTAGTTGATGGACAAGATAGATCATGCTGATGCAAGTCACACGAAAGGAAAACATCATGAAATTAATGATTGCACTGAATCATCATTGGAAGAAAAAGAAAATATTCCAGCAAATAAATTTCATGTCTTATCCGATGGTACAATCCCCATCGACCAGTTAAAAGAGTTCATTATGGGAACTATCAAAGATGCTCAAAGTCTTCTCTTGCCTATGCCAAGCCATATTCGCAAAGAATCGATCATTTAAAAATGCCGATGGGCTATCAACCTCCAAAATTTCAGTAATTTGATGGTAAAGGGAACCCGAAACAAGATGTGGCTCACTTTATCGACACTTGTAATAATGCTGGCACGTACGGAGACCACCTGATCAAGCAATTTGTCCGTTCGCTAAAAGGAAACACATTTGATTGGTACTGATTTGAAGGCATACTTGATTGATAGTTGGAACCAATTAGAACAAAAAAAAATTCAGTCGTTTCTACAGCTCCTGATGAATAGTCAGTATGGTTGAGCTAACAAACTCACAACAATGGAAAGAAGAGTCTGTCATTGCTATATTAGTCACTGGAGAAATTTGAGCCTTAACTGCAAACACCGATTGTCGGATCCTCTGGCATTGAGATGTGAATCCAAGGCATGCACCGGGACTTCGATATAATCTTCAAGGAATCCAGCCAAAGACAATTGAAGAAATAGCTACACGAGCTCATGATATGGAGCTGAGCATGGCTGTGAGTGGAGCCGAAAGACCTCCAGCTCAAGAGCATCATATAACAAAAGAAATAGAAAGTTCCAGGAAATGGAGTGAGTCTTTCGTCGCTCTGCTTCATGAGAGATTTGTTTCTTTCTGTTGCTCTTATCACTTATGTTTCCCTTGAATTTTACGGGCTTTGCATTGACTGACATTGATTCTTTGGTGAATGACGATGAATTGCATAACCACGATGATGTGTCATGCTACATGACAAATTTACAAAGTCCCTTCGACGAAGTCTGTCGGCCTGAAAGTGAGAAAGATTATGTGGCAACCTTGGCATTTACTGAAGAAGATCTATCTTTCGGTTCTATATTTCACAATCATTAACTATGTGTCACAAGTAATAGTCGCGAGCAAAAAGTGAATAAGTATATTGGTTGATGGAGGTTCAGAAGTCAACATTATGCCCTTGCGCATAGTGAAAGAATTGAACATTGTCATGGAAGAACTTACAAACAATCGTCTTAGAATTGAACATTGTCATGGAAGAACTTGCAAAAGAGCCAGTATCAATTATTTTTTAAGAAATAATAATAATAAAAATACTCCAGACCCACAAGATTATAAACTATGAACTATGTCCACCAAAGGTAGTACACATTGCTAAGCTATTAAATACCCACCTAGTCTAGGGTGGTTAAGCAATAGACACTCCTGGCCCGCATTAGTATGAAATGTGCACGACACCTCTCCCAAAACAAATTATCAATTTTTTTTTAACTACGTTATGACTTGATCCCTCTATTGAAAACGTTGGCAACTTAGATATTTTTTAAGTACAGTCACGAATTTGTTGTTTTCTTTTCATGTGGAAATACATATTTTCAGTGAAAGGTAAATACAATATAAATGTTGCATGTAAAAAAAGGAAATCAGAAAGTAAATTTCCGATGGTCTAAAAAAGATGGTCCTTACATAAAGCAAGAAGAAAATAAAAGCCCCAAGGAAACGCTAAAAGCCAAGGGATGAAAATTCTTAAAGTTTTTTTTGGTGACTTCTAGATGGATCATCGATGTATTCAAAGTCCCGATAACTTCATCATCCAATGGGAAAATGTTTCCGATCGTATTGATTTCTCCCGTAGTCTCATGAATCTCTGTTTGAGTATTGGACAACGATCGTTGTTGCCTCTTCAAAGAAGCAGATAAAATTTTTTTTCGCCTCTTCAAATCACCAGGTTTTTTAATAACGCGCTCCAACTCCTTCTGAGTAGATTGGATTTGTCTCACCTTTTGAACTCTTTCGAAGTATGTGATAGGGATGAAATAAAAAGTGGAAAGATAGATGAAAAAAATATATTACCCGCTTCATAAACACCGGTGAGCTCTTTTACAGTAGAAACGACTTCATCATATAGATGCTCTGTGGTGGAGAGGCCTAACAAAGAATGCAAATCCCACAAAGATGTAGATAATTCACCGAGTGAAAAAATCAAAAGTGAATTCTCGAGTGGACACCATGCCTCGCAAAACGCCTTCATGAAGTTGGTATATCGATCATATGTAAACAATGAAGCAAACACTGGGTCGTAGAGTTGCGTTGCTTGAAGTCTATGTTCACACCGGCTGAGAATGTCTTCAATACACTTCCAATATCCTTTGATATAATGAAACTCGCCAGTGAATTAAAGTGTATCACCACATGTTGTCTTGCCTTCAATTATATTTTACCCCAATGATGGTAATAAAATATGCTCTTGTGATAGTTGATGATGAGTTGTTCGTAAAGCTCAAACCTTGAAAGTCTTGTTGAAAGGGGTCTCGATCGACGACTCGACGGGATAAAGTGGGTTTGTCAACCGCGGCCATGGCTTTGCATAACGATCAACTATGGGCACATCAACAACCAAAATAATGCCTTTTTCTTTTGCTTGACTCTCGTCCTCAAGTATCACCAAGCTTTGGATGCCGGAAGAAGACGTTATATTTTTGAAGAAAATCATTGTGCTGCAAAAGAAAAAAGAAGAAAAAATATGGAAAACAAAAGGA
Source organism: Primulina eburnea (assembly GCF_022965805.1). Classification (NCBI taxonomy): domain Eukaryota; kingdom Viridiplantae; phylum Streptophyta; class Magnoliopsida; order Lamiales; family Gesneriaceae; genus Primulina; species Primulina eburnea. The sequence goes on from NC_133111.1 coordinate 14,271,622, forward strand.
ATGAACGCCTTGAATCACGCCTTGAACTTCGTTGATCTTCTTGAACTTGATGAAGAACTCGATCTTCTTGAATTTGATAAACACGATCTTCTTGAATTTGAATAATTTGAAGAAGAATACGATGACCGCCTTGAACTCCGCTGATCCTTTTGAATTTGAAGATATTAAGTTGAGAGAATTTATGCCTTGAATTCTCCTCTATTTCTTTGTCTTTGGTGTTGTATGTCTTCTTTCTTGATCTTTGCCCTTATTTATAGTCAAAGGATGCAAATTCTTTCCATTTTCATTTGATGAGGTGTCGTAATTTGATTAGCTTCTCGTGATTTATTTGGGGATTATTTTCCGTTAATTATAAGATTTGATTTCAAATGCTAAAAGTATTAGGATTTTCTTCCATTGAGTGCAAGATCGAATTTTTAATACTAAAATATTATTATTTTCTTCTATTTAGTACAAGATTGCAATCTTGATTTAAAATCTTGATTTACTCACAAAATATAAAAGTATCAATTAATTAACTATTTAATTTTTGAGGAATTTAATATCCCAATAAATATAATTTTTTTTATTGATATTTAAAATTATTTTGTATTTGCTATAATTTAAATATCTAATGGGTCAAGAAATTTAATTGTCCACAAATAGTTAAAAAGTTTTCTAGTCCAAATTTTATTTATACTAATGATCGAGGCATGGGCTTTGCCTATGTCTGACATAATATATGTAATATATGGATATCAAATTTTAATTGTGTAGATTGTTTTTATTTTTTAAATATTGATTTAATTATGGCATTTATAAGATTTAGCATTATGATTTTTATGATTATGGAAAAATGCTTTTTAATAGTAAAAAATTGATTAGTGATAAATATAATATAAAACGAGATATGGGCAACCACAATTTAAACAACGAACAAATAGGAATTGAAATTTTTAACTTCATTCATAATATGAAGTCCTTAGATAAGAATTCAAAATTAAAACTTGGGCCTTTCATGTTTGTAATCTCATGCACGAGTAGGAATTATTTTCTGTAAATATTCTAATGCTTATAAATATATTAAAGTAATTCTTTCCAAAAAAGATTATGTTAAGTAATGTGCACAATATGATATGATGACAAAGCATACCACACATTGTGGAAATAGAGCATATAATCAAATTTCAAATCCAATTTGAATAAAATATTGAAGCATTTTTATCATAATACACAGGAGAATCCACTTGCCTATTAATAATCTTTGATCACCCCAATCCTATGTACAAGAATGTATATACAAAAATTCTTTCATTGGATTTAACAAAGAAAAAAAGACTGTGGCCGCTATTACATTATCTTTAACGGTGCATTGTGACATTGTCAACGAGAAGTTGGGAAGGAGGCTGTAGTATACCAATGATAATTCATGTTGCTACTGGTTAGAGTGAGTAATCTGTATACAAATAATATTCTCCCTTAGATAGTAATTTTCTTATGAAGTAGCAATAATAATTCATTGAACAATATATAGACAAAGAATGTTAATCTTTCGTAACAATCTTCGCAAGGAACACAATATTAATATGTGACACTTTATCAAACATGTAGAAGGCAATATATATGATGAATTAGTAAAAATTTTAATATGAAATAACATTCACAATAAACTAATCATTACAGCTCATTCATGACAATTATGAACTTGGGAAAACTAAATGAGTGAAGTTGTAAACGTTAACAATTAAAATAAAAAACTTCAGTATAACCCACAAAAGTCATGTCTAAAGAATTGAATAAATCTAGCAATTACAATTAAAAAAAGAAAGAAAACTATTCAGATGCTATAAATTTAGGATCAAATAAAACAGTGCAAAGCTATTCACATTTCCTTCACTTCACACTCACCGAAATATAAGGTCACTGGACATAAAATGAAGTACGGAACAAATAGAAAATGTTAAAGAGAAGAACATACCATCGTAATTTGTATATTCAACCAGTATATTGTGCAGTGCAGCCACAACTGCTATTGAGCATACACCATCCTAATTCATGTAAAAGGAAGCAACCGCACTCTTTATGAGGAGAACATTACTAAAAGTCTTCATATGTGTTCCAAAAAAAATTAAAAAAATTAACTACTTTTTAACTTAACATCAATCACTACATCATGTCTATGTCCACAACTGCTAAACAATATACACTCATCCTAGTTCATGATAGGGGAAGCAGTGCCACTCTCTTGAGAAGAACATCATTATAAAGTCTGTATAATTTTTATAAAAAAATTATATCCTGCGTGAGTTGAGAGTTGATATCACTTCCTACCTACTTAATCATATCATTCTTAACATGTGCCAATAATTGTTTTATTCCTTTCTTTCCCAATTATATATTTAAGTGATATCACTTTGGACTTGAAAATCAAGAAAAAATGACTTGACTCAAATAACATTCATGAAATTTGTCGTTTCATAGCAAATCAAAATTATATAATTCTAATAGATAAAAAACATTCAATAACATGTCCACACAACGTTTATCAAGAAATCCAAACAGTATAAAACACAATAAATGTTAGTAATCTTACTTAAACGGAGCTTATGCTTTTGTAATTCAAGTAACCGAGATTCCATGAACACTAAACAAGGAAAATAAGAGGTAATAGTTAGAAAATAAAACATTGGAGAAGTGGAGAAACTGTATATAATCTATTAAAGCATATAAAACAAATTGAATGAGGAAGAGTAAGAACTAGAATCAGAAAATTTTAATAGAGATGAAATTGTTTTTAAGTTTCGGATAAGAAACTGCTCTCTTAGCTATCTTTTTCTTTTTTTATCCATGTTAAATTTATAAGGTAGTCAATGAGGGCAGAGAATTATATTTGTAATTTGATGTTCAATCAATTTTACTATTCGGATATTTATTTGAACAATAAATAATCATGTATAGCAACTCGCTAAAATAATCACAAACCATACCATATAATTAACGGGGAAAAAACCACAGAGTATTCATTTTTTGTCGCCGTTCAGAAATTGAAACAATTTTTAGAATTTTTGCAGTGAGAAGATTAATGTTAGAAAAAATAACCAACATAAATAGCAAAGAGCAATGCAAATCATAATTGAAGCAAATACCCAAAAGATTAAAAACATTACAATTCACATTTTTTCATAGAACTTTACCAGCATTGACGTATTGGCACAATTTGAGAAGAAGATATTCTGTTGAAACAAAAATAAAAGCGTGAGAAAGGAAACTGATGCGTACAGATAATTGCTATTTCGTTATGACATCATTTTTTAAAAAACTTTTTGGAGATAGTTGTGGTGAGTATTGTGTAAACTTTTCTTTGTAAAATTAATCACTGGCGGTGTTTGGGCGTTTTGTTTTCGCTGGTGGTGTTTGGATGCTTTGTTCACCAAGTTATTTTCGGTTAAGTTTCATTTTTCGTAGAATGTGCATCTCCACTGTATTTCTTTTTGCCATTTTTCCTCCTATGCTTTCCTCCCATTTTCTCTCTTACTTTAAAACTTCGTGATACAAATTCTCCACAGCTTAGGTAGAGGTAAAGAGACAGAAGAAACTCATCTACTGCAGCAGTTATCTGATGCTTGTCTAGTTGTTGATGCTTTAGAACCATCGGTCAGGGAAGAGTTAGTAAAGAATTTTTGCAGCAGGGAGCTTATTTCATATGAACAAATTTTTGAGGGAGCTGGTGCGTACATTAGATTTTTGTCCTGGTATTGTTTGGATTTTTAAAGTTCATTTGATATATCTTATATCTGACAGAATTAGCAAAGCTGGATAAAACAGAAAGAAGGTATGCCTGGATCAAGCGTAGGCTGAGAACCAATGAAGAGATTTGGAAAGTTTTCCCATCTTCATGGCATGTTCCCTATCTGCTCTGCATCCAGTTCTGCAAATTGACAAGGTTGGTGATTTACCTTCATTTGCGTCTTCTGATATAATTCTCTAGGTAGATTCCTGTTCAAAATTCTCCTTGTTCACGTGATTTTTTGATTGAGTGAGCAAGTATTTAGCTTTTGGTGTATTCGATTAGTTGACTGTTGAATGGTGTAGCAGCAATTTCAGACACTTAGTTTTGATATCAAAACCTAGAAAAATCGTTTTTCTTCGCTTGGTGATGATATATGATTACTGCCAGATATTTTTCTAGTATGGTGTGTGAAGATGATTTTATCATATTTATATAAGCTGCTCGTGTGGAGATATTCAAGATGGTCTCTGGAATGTTTCCAGGCTTGCTGTTGTAGAGACTTTGAAAATAAATCTAATAACGTTTTCATCGCAAAACTTTTAATGAGATTTTCATCTAAACTCTCTGACCTTAGCATGGATTTCTCTGTGACTCCAGGACACAAATAGTGGAGATTCTCAATAATCTTAAAGAAAAGCCAGATGTAGGGACAATATTAATGGTGAGTTCCTTTTATTAAGTACTCCTCAAATTGTTTCAAGTTTACGATCAAATGTAGTTATCAGAGATGGAACAACTAATTTCTCAAAAATTGAGAATCAAGTGCATGCATGATGCTTCATTGTCTGTGATTTTATTAAGCTTTGCTTCCTGTTTGTTATACATATGAACTTTTAATTTATACTGGTTTATCTTTAATAATCTTCGGGGTTTTCTTTTTCTTTTTGTTTGTGTTCATATCATCAGTCATCCAATTTTGATTAGCTATCAATTTCCTAGGCATTTTACCAAATTATGGATGGCCTCTGTGACGGCCTCGGCAAGATCAAGCTGCTGGAAGTGGATAACAGCTTTATTTTGCTCATCAGTTATTAGGTCAACGATTTGTTATTTTTTAAATAAACCATTATCCCATGTGGGTAATGGAGGAGATGAAGATAGTTATCTTGGTTGGTTATTTTAAATTTCTAGCGATAAGAATGCCATTATATTTAAGCAATGCAAAGTGAAATTATAAAGCTGCAAAAAGTCTTCATTCTCAAACAAATTCTCATTTCAAGCCTCTAAACATTTACAAATATCCACAATAGGGAGGCAAGGGCGAAAATCTAATAAATCGAAGGAATTAACCGAATTGAATGATTGATCGCTCAACACCCATCTCGATCCTTTGCACAGGCACACAACAGTCTCTTTCACCAATTAAACATTGGTCATCTAAAATTTGTTTACTTGGGTATGCTGTTTGCTTGCACCCCTGCTGGAGCCTTTTGTTTCTTGCTCATCCCAGGGACAAAAGTTACAAAAGTTTGCACCTTTATTATTTGATATGCACCCTGGTGGAATTCATATTTCGGCAAATTACACCATGTTGGTCCACTTGTGGTGGACATACAGTTTAAGGTTGTGAGCCTCTCTATGTGGCTTTTTATGGGACCCACGTTGTTTGTCGACCATCAAATGCTAACATTTATGCTCAATGAACCTAATAATAGCTGACTTCTGGTAGTTACCTTTTATAATTCTAATGCTTATGGCTTCCAACAGGCATTGTAACGTACCCTTGAATTTGAGGAAGAGTTAGCAGAGAAATTCGGAGGTGGAAGTTGGAGTAGAGAATCAGAAAGGTACAATGTGGAAGATAATGCGGAAAGTAACAATGAGATTGTTTCGGACATTCGAAAGAAATTTCGTTGTTACTCTCGTATTTCGCCGATTTGTTTTGGCTTGTTCTCGTTTCCTTCGGTTTTGTCAGTGGGCAGAATATTTTTTCCGATCGAAGTCTGTGCAATGGGGTCGTGGAAGAAGGAATCAGGCGCTGGGTACAGGAGTCGCGATGAAGTTATACGCATTGAACACAAATTCTTCAAGTTGCGGCTGGGAAATGGGGGTGGTTCCGTTTGGTGGGAAGAACGAACCAGGTCTGCGAGCTACAGTTTGGATTTTGATCGTGAGGTAGCAAGATGGGTTAGCTTGAAATTCGATGATTTTGTCAAATATCCCTCTACAGCTCCGGATTTCCAGAGATTCAGGGGAACGAATGCGATCTTCTCAATGCAGAAACTGGTCAATAAACGAGGCAGTTTCATCGAATTGACAAAATTCAGTCACAACGGACGAAAGCAAGTTACAATTGTACCTAGTGGATATAGCTTTAGGGGATGGAAGAGTATATCGTCCTCATTAAGGGTGCTGTTGGCAGGGAAATATCAGGGAAAGAATATTCAAGCTAGGATGCAACGAGGTTTCGCCCCAGTTAGAGTCAATTATGTGGAAACACATGATAAGGAAGAGAAGGGGAACCTTAGCCACAAGGAGCAGTTAGCTACGAAGCCTAATGGACATCAGACAGTGATGAGGAATTGGCAGGAAGCGGTTGTGATTACTAAAGGAAGGGTGAATATCACTTGGAAAGTTATTCAAGAAATTCTTTGGAAGTCAACCAACAAATCGGTTGAGTTGTACCCCTTCCAAGCCAACAAGGCAATGTGGTGGCCTTCTAGCTCGGAAGACTTGGCTTATTACATCAGGCTGAAAAGAGGTTTTTTTGAGAAGGGGGTGACATTGGATTTCGAAGGATGGAGACCTGACATTAATACGCAAGAGAGGATACAAAACTGTTGCAACAGCTGGCTACAAGTGTTCGGGGTACCTTGGAACCTTTGGTCTAACAACACTTTCAAGATCATTGGAGAACAGTGTGGGGGTTTGTTGGCCATCAGTCATGACACTATTCTTTACCGTAACTTGGAAGCGGCAAAGATTAAAGTTAAAGGCCTTGAAGGCGGGTTTATTCAGAGTGCGCTGCGTGTCCCCTTGGAAGGTGGGATCTTTGATATCAGTATCAAGGTAGTTTCTTTTGACCCAAAGGCATACGAACATTACCAACGCCAAACATATGCACAAGTTCTGGTGAATGGAAAGAGGAAGATTGCTGGTTGGGGAAACAAATACATTGATAAAGAACAGAGATTGGGAGCTGAGGCAACATCTAACATTAAAGGCAAGGAAGACCCGAGGGAAACTTGCGAGATCGAGGTGCCATTGAATGATAAACAGAGCCCTACAGAGGGGAATAATGGAATAGGACCACAAACTCATCGAGGCAAAGTGTACAAAATCTTGACGAGAGTTAGTCCGAAAAGTGCTTCGAATTTCAAACAAACTCCTATCCAATCGATCACTGAAAGAGGAGAGGAGGAGGAGACAAAGACGTCTAGCGAGGGTATCGGAGCAACTAGGCACACAGTTAAGAATTTCGAGAAGGTTTATTCAAGGAAATATGCAGAAAACAGTGGTCTTAGAGGAAAGGAGGTCAACGAGGGTGAAGAGAAGGGCACAAGCTTCAGCTTTACCGAAGGTGAAGAACCTGGCGGTTTCTATGAACCAGACAATGGAGCAGTAATGGAGTTCGACGATTCGGAGGATGACTTGCTCGGAGATGATATTGATTACGAATTCTCAGACACAGACAGTCATGGCACTATGAAATCAGAAGACTCGATCAAAGGGGTAGAAGATGTTGAAATATTGAAGGAGATGTTCTCTTCACCAAAAAAGAATGATGCACATGCCGAGTTACATCCACTTGAAAACGCGACGTCTGCTGTGGGACAGGTACTAACCAATTTTCATTCATCCATTCTCAATCATTCTTTCAAGCTTCATTCATACTTTCCTGCGTCTTTCAATGCTTTGGGGTTGTCTAGTGGTCTTTTAGGAGGGGTGGTGAGAGGGTGTTTGAATTGCCGGGTTACGGGAAAGAACTTTTCGAGGGCCAAGAGGAGGTAAGGTCAGGGGGAGTTGTACCGGAAAAAAAGGCAGTCTGTTTTATGTGGGGCAGAGGGGAAGGTTCCAACCACAGGTTTGAAGAGGGAATTGCATAGGTTGAAGTGTGGAATTAATTATGAGAGAGGTTCATCCTCTAAGGGCCCACGTATTTCTTTATGAAAATCTTCTCATGGAATATAAGGGGTGGAGGAAAGTCGAGGAAAAGAGAATTGGTCCGCAGGATGATTCGAAAGGAAAATCCAGATATCGTGGTACTTCAGGAAACTAAAAAAGAATCTGTTGACAGATGGTTTGTGACTAGTTTGTGGAAGTCTAGATTTGTGGATTGGGTCTGTTTACCGTCGGATGGGCGTTCGGGAGGTATCCTTGTCATGTGGGATCCAAGAATGGTGATGGTCAGAAATAATTTAATAGGCGAATTCTCCGTGTCAGTTGAGATAGAGACGACCGATGGAAACACGTGGTGGTTCACAGCAATTTATGGGCCTGTAAGGCCGGGCGAGAGGGAGAGATTCTGGGATGAATTGGCAGGACTCAGTACTATTTGCGGGGAGAAATGGTGTTTGGGAGGAGATTTTAATGTGGTCAGAAACACGGGAGAAAAGATGAATAGCATTTCTAACACTACTAGCATGTTATGCTTTGATATGTTGATAGGAGAATTGGGCCTCTATGATCCTCCACTTTTGAACGCTAAATACACGTGGTCTAATTTCAGGGATGATCCGATTTGCTGCCGATTAGACAGATACTTATTTTCGACTGGTTGGAAGGACATTTTTCCACACTCCAGACAAAACGTGTTACCTAGAATTACTTCGGATCACCACCCACTGCTACTTGACACAACGAAGGCGAAATGGGGACCTGCCCCCTTCAGATTTGAGAACGTATGGTTGACACATCCAAACTTTAAAGATATGGTCCAATTGTGGTGGAATGAGGGGGAGGAGCAAGGGTGGGAGGGCTACAAGTTTATGAAGAAACTCAAAAAATTGAAAGTTGATATATCAAGTTGGAACAAAGAAGTTTTTGGCAATGTGGGTGTTAGATTGGAAGAGTTGAGGCACAGGGTTAAGCTTTTGGATGAGTTAGAAGCCGAGGGAAGATGGACTGAAAATTTAAGCCTACAAAGAAGAAATGCGAAATGTGAGCTGGAAAATTTGACTTTTAAAATCTATCAAATGGAAAGTCAAAAAGCGAAAGTGAGGTGGTTGAGGGAAGGTGATCAAAACTCCAAGTTCTTTCATTCGATGTTGACAAACAGAAGAAATAAAGTAGTTATAGATAAGATGGAGTTGGAGGATGGGACTTTGGTTACGGAGGAAAAAGAGATTGAGGAAAACATCGTAAGATTTTATAAGCATTTGTATAGGAAATCAGAGGGGGATGGGGGAGGATTTGATGGGTTGGAGTGGTGCCCTTTGGAATTGGGTGCGAGAGACGAGCTTGAAGTATCTTTTACCGAGGAGGAAATCAAAAAAACAGTGTTTGAAAGTGAAGGATCGAAGGCGCCGGGACCGGATGGATTCACAATAGCATTTTTTCAAAAAAATTGGGACACGGTTAAACAAGACTTATTGAAGGTATTTGCTGAATTTCACAGTGGGGGAGTGGTGAACGGCATCACAAATGAAACGTACATATGCCTCATTCCCAAGAAACAAGATGCTGTTAAGATAAATGATTTTAGACCGATAAGCCTCACAACGAGCTTGTACAAGATAATTGCAAAAGTGTTGACCTACAGATTCAAAAAAGTGTTGAGCTTCACAATTGCAGAAAATCAATGTGCCTTTATCAAAGGAAGACAAATAATGGATTGTTGTCTTGTTGCTAATGAAGTGGTTGAAGAATACCGTAAGAAGAAAAAAAAGGGGTGGGTGCTTAAGGTGGATCTGGAAAAAGCGTATGATAATGTTGATTGGAGATTTCTTGATTTTGTGCTCGAAAAAAAAGGATTCGGCGTTAGATGGAGAAGGTGGATAAAAGGGTGTGTGTCTAACATATCGTTCTCGATTTTTATTAATGGCAAACCAAGGGGGAAATTTAGAGGGGAACGAGGACTTCGACAAGGAGATCCTTTGTCCCCTTTTCTTTTTAACTTGGTCATTGACGCTTTGGGGAGAATGGTTGATAGGGCTAAGGTTTTGAATGAGGTAAGGGGGCTGGTGGTTGGCAGGGGTAATGTGGAAATCTCCCACATACAATTTGCTGATGATACATTGTTTTTGGTACAGACGGAAGGACATGTGAGGAAACTAGTGGAAATTATCACTTTATTTGGGATGAAATCGGGATTGAAGATCAACTTTCAAAAAAGTGTGGTGTTGGGAATTGGTTGTGAGGAAGAGGAGGTGGTTGGCTTGGCCCAAACGATTGGGTGCAAAAAAGATGAATGGCCGATTAAGTATCTCGGATTACCATTGGGAGGGAAACCGACGACTCTTGATTTTTGGGAACGGGTCCTTACAAAGATGACCAAAAAACTCTCAAGCTGGAAGAAATCATTCTTATCAAGAGGAGGTCGGTTGACCCTCATCAAAGCTGTGCTAAGTGCAATGCCTTCTTATTACATGTCCTTGTTTCGAGTGCCAGCGAAAGTAGCAAAAATAATGGAAAAATTGATGAGGGATTTCTTGTGGGATGGAGCGGACGGGGATAAAAGTTGTCACGTTGTTGGATGGGATCAGCCGATCAGGTTTGCAGGCCGAAGGATAGGGGTGGGCTAGGTTTGGGGGACATCAGATTGAGAAACAAAGCGTTACTAGGGAAATGGTGGTAGCGAGGAAGGGAGGGTAAGGAGCAGTTGTGGATGAACGTAATTAAGAGCATTTATGGTCTTCAAGTTAATGGATGGGATTTGGGTTTGGCTAGGACCTCGACTTCTAGAAGCCCTTGGAAATATATTTCTCGTTCCTTCCCGGCAATTCAACTGTTGAGTAAGTGGGTTTTGAGAGGAGGTAATTACATTAGGTTTTGGGAGGACGTTTGGGGGGGAGAGAGTCTTTGTCTCAAAGATCGATTTCTTTCTTTGTTTTCGATTTGTACCGTCGTCAATAAACCTATTCGTCATTTCATTGAGGTTTTTGAGTTAGGAGACAGTCGTCATTTTCGTTGGGATGTGCGTTTTAGAAGAAATCTTAATGAAAGAGAGTTGGGGGATTTTGGTAATTTATTGGGTGTCATTCATTCGGTGACTATCGAGTTGGGTTCGGAGGATAGAAGGGTGTGGTTGGGAGATTCTTCGGGTCTGTTCTCAGTTCGTTCTTTTTACGAGTCATTCTTTCCTATCCATAACTTTCCAGTTTTCCATCAATACATTCATATTTGGAAAGTTCCTATCCCGCAAAAGATTCAAATTTTCTCGTGGACTGTCGCTTTGGGCAAGTTACAGACCTCTGATTCGGTGCAAAGAAGATGGCCATCATGTGCTCTACGGCCACAGTGGTGCTGCTTGTGTCAAAACAGCGACGAGGATCAGAGGATCATTTATTGCTGCATTGTTCTTTCTCGAGAAATATTTGGATTAAGGTGATGCAAGAGCTGAAATTTCTTTGGATTACTCCGAGGAGGGCCAAAGATATGTTCACCATAGATCCAGGTTTTGGCAAGGGGGCTATCGTGGATACTTTCTGGTACATGGTTGTTCATTACACGTTCTGGACAATATGGCTAGAGAGGAATAACAGAATTTTCAATGACTCGTCTACTTCGGAGGACAAACTTTGGGAAATGCTGAAATTAAGAGTCGTACAGTCAACAAGGAATTTAAAAGAACTAGGACATCTAGCTATTTCAGATGTTGTTAGGGATTGGAGTTTTGTAACAATTTAATTTTATGTTTTGATCACTTTTAATTCGCGGAAAACTCTTCCGCGTCTTTTGTTTGGACCTTTAAAATTTCTTTTGAATAAAATAATGTTTCCTATCAAAAAAAAAAGAAATATGAGAAAAAGCTTGCTGCACATCATGGAAGTGAGAATGAGGCGTGGCTTCATTATTGATTGATTAAGTTGATAAATACTACTAGTCAAGTTATAATTGACTGCATCATGCTACTTGTTGACTCACTTACTTCTTCTCAAGCCAGGATCAAGATGGCCAAAAAGATTTGTCAATTCCTGGTGCTGGGGTAAGTTCCCTTGCTCGGAGCTTGTGCATGGTGCACCAGGAAACCAAAGTTTATCTCTTGCAACAAGAAATCGTCTTTTCCTTGTTTGCTATGATTGTATTGTTAGCTTGTTTATTGTTGCATTTGATATAGTAAGTTTCAAAAATCATGTTTTTTTCTTTCAAACAGGTTTGATTTTTCAACTGTGAGTCCTTGGCAAATTTATGTGCAATCTTTCTTGAAAAATATTTGGGTTGTTGCATCAGGGTGACGACAATGTATTGCAAAAAATGTGTTGAATAAAGTTCTGGTTCTAGTGCACTGGCTTTATTGTTTGCAGCTGTAGCTCGGTCCTCATTCAGATTTTAACCTGAAAAGTACTGCTTAAATTTGTGATATTGATTGCCACTGTTTTATATGGCAGTTCAATTTTCAAGGGATCATTTCTTCATGCTTTGAACCTTACTTGACGCTGTATGTGGAACTGGAAGAGAAGACTCTTATGGAACATTTGGAGAAACTTGTGCGGGTTAGGTTTTCTACATCATGACAATGTGAGTGGTGGGCGCGTTTTATCTCCTGCACTAATTGGCATTTCTATATCTTATGCTACAGGAAGAAACTTGGGAAACCGAAGAGGGAAACCAAAATAACATTTTATCTAGCAGCATGCAGGTAAACAAATGGGAATGCTAAGAGAAATCTGTTTTTATAAAGCTAGTAGGTGATAATCCTTTTTTTAACCATTCACTAATGTTGCATTTGCTTATTATTCCCAAGAACGTAAATACAGTAAAATAAGTGGATGAAAAACATATTCTGAATCTTGGACTTTATTTCCTTTTTCAATACGCCAATGTCTGTTTCTTCTCACTTAGTAAGTTGTTGGAATCTGAATTCACTTGGCGGTGTCAAGCCTTACATTGAAAAGGTTAATCTGCTGTAGGCTGCATCTTGATTCAGAAACATATTAAGTTTCGGATATTCAATATTTTCAAATATCAAGTTAATATGAAATATCATACTAGGTTTCCCCTTAGTTTCCCCTCATTTGTTACTATGTTTTTCTGCATGTACCTGAATTAAACTCCTGCCACTTTGATTTCTGAGTCTTGCCTGCAGTAAAATAAAATAAGTTTGTGAATTTGCTCATGCTCTCAGCTATCAAACCTTTGTTCATCTTCAGTTATAGATGAAATGAATCTTTGTTCTACAGTTGTGACAAAATTTTCTTCAGAAAATTCTTTACTTTTTGCTTTGCGTCTTTCACTTACTCTAATTTACTCAAAATACTCGGGACTTTTTCTTTTCAACTTCTAACAATCCCTATCTACTAACATAATATCCTGTTATTTAACATGACATTATGAAATCGTTTATCCATACTATTATGATGTAGGTCATATGTTAGTAAATCATCACTTACAACTTCTGTTTTTGTTCTTTCAAGTGATTCAATAAAAGTTTTTCCTTTGAAATACACGGGCTTTATTACTTTTTGTTAGTCCCCCACCTCTCCCACAAAAAGAAAAACAAAATAAATTACAACATGGTAAATTCGTGAAATGGAAGAAAAGTAAACATGTCTAATGATATATTCCTTGTTTAATGCCATGACTCAATTTCAACCCTTTTTTGGATAATTTGTGCTGCATTTTTTTTGTCGAAGGACTTAGTGTGGAGAGTTATTGTCGGCTTGTTCTGTTCTTCCGTGTTTAATCTCTCGCCTTGATTACAATTTTCATACCTTCTAAAATGCCACACAAGACATTGCAAAATTTCCTAGTATCTAGTTTTGTATTCCAGCTCTATTTTTCTTTCTTGCATCCTTATTCTCAATTAGAGTAATGCCTTTTCTAAATCCTTGATTGTTATATGAAGGTCTTTTTGATTATAAGGAGGACTTTAAAGCGATGCAGTGCTGTAATGACCCGAATTCTTATTTTGAATGAAGTATTAATTAAGACATAATTAATGAGTTGTTAATTAAGTATTATTAAGGAATTGATAATTCGGGATTAAGCTGTTGGTATTTACCGAATTTTAAATGGATAACCCGATCTACTTCGGATTACATTATCTCGAGAAATCCAACTAGACCAATGAGATTCTGACACGTGGCAGATAAGATTGGTTCGGATTTTCTGGAATAGTGCGGATGCAACCTATAAATGGAAGCCGATTCTTTTGTTTCCTTCACCGCATTCTTCAGAGAGAGCTCTAGTTGTACCTTAGGTTTTCTAGCCAGTTTCTAGGGCACTTTGGTGTCGGGAAGTTTCGGAGCTAGTATCGACTCGAGGAGGGGTCGGTGAACTGAGATCGAGACATAATCAGTGGGCTGACGACGGACGCAGGTATAATCCTAAATCCTTAGATAGTGATTTAAGGATCTTTAGGGAGATCTTTGTAGCATGTTTGATCTGGTTTGTTAGTGATTTCTTTATGTTGGTATTGTCTAGGTTCAGAGTTTTCTGTCAGATTGTTTTAGTGAGGTACGTGATGTACTGACTGAGATATCCAAGCGTAGTATACACACTTATATGCTGCATATTTATCTGTTGCATGATACATGTTTTACTGCTTTGGCATATTATGCATGACATATCATGTTGAGCCTGATATCTTTTGAGATATACCTCGTTTGTTGGGGCCGCTCAGCCCTATTCTGTATTGTGGACGATGGGGCATCGAGAGCTACAGTGTCCGACGGGACCCGCGGGCTCTGATGACCTGGACATTGCAGGTCCACGTCTTGATGATGAGTGTGGGAGCCAAAACATGCCTAGGGCAGATCAGAGACTACACACTCAGGCGCCTCTAGATTGAGCATGAGATTCTTGACTTGATCCTTGATATCCGAGCATATTGCATTTTGCATGCATCATATCAGTTTGTATACTCGTACATTCTCGTATTGGGCGATTGTCGCTCACGTCCTTGTTTTAATCTTGGGCACCCTATTCCACGGGGCAGGTCTTAGGTTGGACGGTTCGGACGACCAGGGCAGTGGCTAGAGCAGTTGGGTTTTCGGTGGTGATCCAGTGGAGGTTTTCTGTGGTTTATAGTTTTCTCGTTCAGAATCATGTATTTGTTATGGTTGTATTAATGTTTAAGACTGTCGTTATTGCTTTGTTTTCATTTGGGTTGTGAGATGATTAAGTATTTGGTTTCCGCTGTTTAATTGTTGTTATTAAGTTTAATGTTGCATGTTTATTAGTCTGTTTAGTAGTGGCTCGGGTAAGGGCGCTACATTTGGTGGTATCAGAGCATGCAAAGATTTTTGGGACATTAGTAATTTTTTTTTGAGGATTTAGAAGTTGATTTTAGTTTCCTTTCAGATGTCAGGAGATGGAAGCAGTCACAGTAGTGTGGGACATGGCCGTTATGGCGACGATGAGGCTGGCCGAGAACATCGTCGTAGAGATCGTGACGGAAGGCGTCACCGAGATCATGATGAAAGGAGACGTAGGAACCGTGTCAACATTATGGATTTCATGAAGATTGGACCTCCACAGTTGACCGGAGACGAGAATTGGTTCTTCGTTGGTGAGGGAGCTCGACCTCCAATGCCAGTAGTGTCTGCTGTAAAGGCACAACGGGCTTTAGCAAAAGGAGGAGAAAGATACCTCATTTATGCTGTTGACGTATCAAAGGATGTAATCGACGTGAAGAACATTCCAGTTGTCGATGAATTTCCTGATGTTTTCCCCGATGAAATCCCTGGATTTCCTCCAGAGAGGGAAGTGAAAGCGGAGATAGAATTGGTACCTGGAACCGCACCTATCTCCAGAGCGCCTTATAGATTGGCACCAACAGAGATGAAAGAGTTGAAACAACAGTTACAAGATCTTCTTGACAAAGGGTACATTAGACCCAGTGTGTCTCCCTGGGGAGCACCAGTGTTGTTCGTTGAAAAGAAGGATGGGTCTATGCGGCTTTGCATAGATTATCGGCAGTTGAACCGAGTATCAGTCAAGAATAAATATCCGTTACCACGGATTGATGATTTGTTTGATCAACTGCAAGGGACTTCAGTGTACTCGAAGATCGATTTACGGTCTGGATATCATCAACTTCGAGTTCATCAACGTGATATCCCTAAGACTGCATTTCGAACAAGGTATGGGCATTACGAGTTTCTAGTGATGCCGTTTGGTTTGAGGAATGCTCCAGCAGTATTTATGGATTTGATGAACAGAGTATTCCAGGAGTATCTTGACAAGTTTGTCATTGTCTTTATTGATGACATACTGGTATACTCTCGTAGCCCTGAAGAGCATGCACAACATTTAAGGATTGTATTGCTAACCTTAAGGAATCACCAACTGTATGCTAAGTTGAACAAGTGCGAGTTTTGGCTCGACAGAGTTGTCTTCTTGGGACATGTTATATCCATAGATGGGATATCAGTGGATCCTAGCAAGATCGAAGCAGTGTTGAGTTGGGCACGACCGGAATCAGCTCAAGAGATAAGAAGTTTTCTAGGTTTGGCAGGATATTACCGGAGATTCATTTCAGGATTTTCTCAGATTGCCAAACCATTGACTCAACTGACCTGTAAGAATGTGCAGTTCGAATGGACTCATGATTGTGATAATAGTTTCAATGAACTGCGTCAACGTTTGACAACTGCACCAGTTTTAGCTCTGCCATCTGGATCAAGAGGGTACATTGTGTACACTGACGCATCACTTCAAGGACTTGGGTGCGTTTTAACCCAGAATGGTCATGTGATTGCATATGCATCCAGACAGTTGAAGAAGCATGAAGAGAATTATCCAGTTCATGATCTGGAATTGGCAGCGATTGTGTTTGCTTTAATGATTTGGCGACATTATCTCTATGGAGAGAGATTTGAGATCTTTACAGATCACAAGAGTTTGAAGTATATCTTCACTCAAGCAGAGTTGAATATGCGCCAAAGAAGATGGATGGATTTGTTAAAGGATTATGATTGCGAAATCAAGTATCATCCAGGATCAGCGAATCTTACAGCTGATGCTCTTAGTCGCAAGGTTAGATTATCTGCACTTCAGACAAGTTTCATATCAAGTGTAATCCAAGATTGTTGTTCTCTGGGATTTCACTTCCGTCATAAGAAAGGAATGGAACACATTCGAGTAACGAGCATTTTATCTGAACCGATGTTGTATGCCAAAATCAGAGAAGCTCAGTTTTCTGATCCGAAGGTGGAAAAGTTAGCAAGGTTAGCTAACGGAGACAACACATCTGGCTTTGCGTTCCAAATAGATGGAACCTTGTGTTTGTCAGGAAGAATCGTAGTTCCAGAAGATTCTAAATTGAGGGACGAGATTTTATCTCAAGCTCATAGGAGTAAGTTGGGTATCCACCCTGGAAGCATGAAAATTTATAAGGATTTGAAGAACAAGTTTTGGTGGAAAGGTATGAAGAGAAGTGTTTACCAGTTTGTAGCCAAGTGTTTGGTTTGTCAGCAAGTGAAAGCTGAGCATCGACGACCAGGAGGATTACTTCAGAATCTTCCTATCCCTGAGTGGAAGTGGGAGCATGTAACGATGGATTTTGTCACCCACTTGCCGCTGTCTTCTAAGAATTGTGATGCAATTTGGGTTGTTGTGGACCGACTGACTAAGTCAGCACATTTCATTCCGTATAGTCGGGAATATAGTTTCGATCGCATGGCAAGACTATACATCCAAGAGATTCTTAAATATCACGGTGTGCCAACAAGTATAGTCAGTGATAGAGATCCACGCTTTACCTCAAGGTTCTGGGGAAGTTTTCAAAAAGCGTTGGGAACGACATTGAGTCTGAGTACTGCTTATCATCCAGAGACCGATGGTCAGTCTGAGAAGACTATTCAGACACTCGAGGACATGTTGCGTGCTTGTGCTTTGGATTTTGGACCAGCATGGCATGATCATCTGCCGCTTGTGGAGTTTGCATATAACAATAGCTACCACAGTAGCATTGGTATTGCTCCGTTCGAAGCATTGTATGGTAGACGTTGTCGTACTCCTTTGTTTTGGGACGAAGTAGGAGAACGACAAGTGCAAGGACCTGAATTAGTGCAACAAGCGATTGACGTAGTGGAATTGATCAAGAAGAGAATTAAAACTGCACAAGATCGTCAATCGAGTTATGCGAATACCAAGCGTAGACCTCTACAGTTTCAGTCAGGGGAAAAAGTTTTCCTTAAAGTTTCACCGTTCTGCAGGGTGATGAGATTTGGACTCAATGGAAAATTAGCCCCAAGATTCATCGGACCTTTTGAGATCTTGGAATGTGTTGGAAATTTGGCGTATCGATTGGCTTTACCGCCGTATCTGTCCAGCATTCATAATGTCTTTCATGTATCGTTGCTACGACGGTATGTAGCAGATGAGTCGCACGTTCTTAGTCCGACAGACGTTCAACTTGAAGAAGACTTGACTAATGTCGAGCAGCCGCTTTTAATCCTGGGTAGGAAGAGAAAAACCTCAGAAACAAGACCATTCCACTTGTTCTAGTGCAATGGCAACGCCGAGGTACTGCAGAAGCGACTTGGGAGTTAGAGAGTCGTATGCGCTCAGAGTATCCTCATTTGTTTTGAGTTGTATTTTATTCAGTTGTATTGTACTTCAGTTTTGATTTCGAGGACGAAATCTTTGTAAGGAGGGGAGGATGTAATGACCCGAATTCTTATTTTGAATGTAGTATTAATTAAGACATAATTAATGAGTTGTTAATTAAGTATTATTAAGGAATTGATAATTCGGGATTAAGCTGTTGGTATTTACCGAATTTTAAATGGATAACCCGACCTACTTCGGATTATATTATCTCGAGAAATCCAACTAGACCAATGAGATTCTGACACGTGGCAGATAAGATTGGTTCGGATTTTCTGGAATAGTGCGGATGCAGCCTATAAATGGAAGCCGATTCTTTTGTTTCCTTCACCGCATTCTTCAGAGAGAGCTCTAGTTGTACCTTAGGTTTTCTAACCAGTTTCTAGGGCACTTTGGTGTCGGGAAGTTTCGGAGCTAGTATCGACTCGAGGAGGGGTCGGTGAACTGAGATCGAGACATCATCAGTGGGTTGACGACGGACGCAGGTATAATCCTAAATCCTTAGATAGTGATTTAAGGATCTTTAGGGAGATCTTTGTAGCATGTTTGATCTGGTTTGTTAGTGATTTCTTTATGTTGGTATTGTCTAGGTTCAGAGCTTTCTGTCAGATTGTTTTAGTGAGGTACGTGATGTACTGACTGAGATATCCAAGCGTAGTATACACACTTATATGCTGCATATTTATCTGTTGCATGATACATGTTTTACTGCTTTGGCATATTATGCATGACATATCATGTTGAGCCTGATATCTTTTGAGATATACCTCGTTTGTTGGGGCCGCTCAGCCCTATTCTGTATTGTGGACGATGGGGCATCGAGAGCTACAGTGTCCGACGGGACCCGCGGGCTCTGATGACCTGGACATTGCAGGTCCACGTCTTGATGATGAGTGTGGGAGCCAAAACATGCCTAGGGCAGATCAGAGACTACACACTCAGGCGCCTCTAGACTGAGCATGAGATTCTTGACTTGATCCTTGATATCCGAGCATATTGCATTTTGCATGCATCATATCAGTTTGTATACTCGTACATTCTCGTATTGGGCGATTGTAGCTCACGTCCTTGTTTTCATCTTGGGCACCCCATTCCACGGGGCAGGTCTTAGGTTGGACGGTTCGGACGACCAGGGCAGTGACTAGAGCAGTTGGGTTTTCGGTGGTGATCCAGTGGAGGTTTTCTGTGGTTTATAGTTTTCTCGTTCAGAATCATGTATTTGTTATGGTTGTATTAATGTTTAAGACTGTCGTTATTGATTTGTTTTCATTTGGGTTGTAAGATGATTAAGTATTTGGTTTCCGCTGTTTAATTGTTTTTATTAAGTTTAATGTTGCATGTTTATTAGTCTGTTTAGCAGTGGCTCGAGTAAGGGCGCTACAACTGCTTTGACAAAAAAACACACACTCTGTAATCTGATAAAGGTTCGTCTTTGTCTCCAGACTTTGTGCTTTGGCCTGAAGTAGGTTATTATGATTTTCATTTAAGGAACACGCATTCTCATATTAAAAGGTGTCTGGTGTCATAACTTCCATTTTATACGTTTTTCAAGAATCCTTAAATCTTTGAACAGGTATTTGAAAGAATTCTTAAAGCATATGCAACAAAACTTTTTGCCAAACTCCCAAAGGGTGGTACAGGCATTGTAGCAGCTGCTACAGGAATGGATGGTCAAATAAAGGTACGTAATTTTGAATGTTTTTTGTGTTAGTTATTGGTCAAATTAAGGAACTGTTTTTTTCCTTTTTAGTCTTTTTCATCGTCCTCGTTCAAATGTTGGCTTTTTTCCGCGTATTTTTTGCTTATGATATTTTCTGCAGACATCTGACAGGGATGAACGTGTGATCTGTTATATAGTTAATACAGCTGAATATTGCCACAAAACGGTTAGTTTTTTATTGTCATGTTAATTTTGTAATCCTGCAATATAGACTATGATATATCATTAAAATACTGAAGATACAGACCGAGTTAAGTATTTCAAACTACGTGTAATGATATTCAACCTATTCTGCTATATCTGTGCTCTTGTAAACTTTGAGACTTGGAGAGTTTAATGATAACTACTCTGTCATCAATACATATATATCTTTTATTTCATTTTCTATTTCTTTTCTTCCATTTTATCTTCTTATCTATGGCTATCCCCCCTCTGAATTTTTCACTATGTTATCAGTTCATTATTATTGCTACTTCATGTTAATTTCCTTTTGTTGTTTGTGCTACTAATATTTAAATTTTTTTAGTCCGGGGAATTGGCCGAAAACGTGTCCAAAATAGTTGATCCTGTCTTTGTGGATAGGATTGATATGTCCGAAGTGCAGGTAGGAAAAATATCATATTCCTCATTATACATTTGCTCCCTTTGTAGCGATCTCTCTCACCCTACCTATCACTACATTGTGCAGGATGAGTTTTCAGCGGTTATAACAAAAGCATTGATAACTCTTGTGCATGGTATAGAAACTAAATTTGATGATGAAATGGGTGCAATGACACGTGTTCCTTGGGGCACAATTGAAAGTGTTGGTGACCAATCGGAGTAAGATTTCTTTATGGATATGCTTGCTGTTCAAAATCCTAATCTGTTTTTTTTTCCTTTTTTAATGTTAACCTTGATGATATGCCTGCAGGTATGTAAATAACACAATTCTGACTGCTAGCATCCCTGTACTTGGAAACCTTCTTTCTCCTATATATTTCCAATTCTTTCTTGATAAGGTAAATGTGCTAGTATAGTTTCATGTTAATACACATTATATCTTGCTCTTTAATTCGAATTTATATATTTCTGGAATTTCACCAAAAAATTGTTACCACTTGACTGGATGAGAAGCAAAATGTTCTAATTAAGACGCTTGAACGATTCTCACTGTTTATTTCTCGTAAATGGCTGTATTTTTAAAAACATCAGCGACCTTGAGTTTCATGATGAATTGTTTTGGGTAAAAATAAAGTGATAGTCTTAAATGGGTTACTTTCAATTAATACATAGCTCTGTTCTGAACACAGTGGTTTTATAAAAAATGGCCTAGCATAATATCGGTGTATCAGAACTTGTTTTTCTTTGTCTTGAAATATTATTTGCTCCACTAGTGTGTAGCCTTCCTGATGTGTGAAGTTCATTGAATGTTTGTATGCTTGATCTTATTCACTCATGTATGCAAATTCTTTTTGTGGGACACCTAGAGGGGAGGATGTTGGGGAGAAGTGTTCGAAGATTGATGCTGATAAGTAAATTAGGAAAGTGCATTATTGGGGCTGGAAACTCTGTAGTCTTATGAATATACTTTCAATTATGAACATATCATCTTCAAAGATTGATCTATCAGGAGTCATTCATCCATTTTGTGTTACGTTGTGTTACTAATGTGTTTCTTTTAATTAAGTGCTCATACTTCTAGGATCTTTGCAGCTTGCATCATCTCTTGCTCCACGCTTTTACCTCAACATATTCAAATGCAAACAAATATCAGAAACAGGAGCCCAACAAGTCAATTCTCCCCCTCCCTCTCTATCTTCTTCGGACTCTATGTGCGCACTTTTTTTTTGCACAAGTTGACCTAATTCTTAAATATCAGGCTATATGAATCGTTCCAGTGGGTTATATTCTTTTTTGACATATAATAAACCCAAAAAGCATATTGCATTCATAATTTCATATAATTTAAGGTGTTTATGTTGTGATACCTGCAAATGTTGTTAGATACACAAGCTGTAAAAACCATTCTCTTAGATGTTCCTTCCCTTGGGAAAAAAGGTACGATTGCAACTTTGCTACTGGTAGCCACTCATAATTGCAGTTTGATATATTGAGAATCAAAATTCGTTTTTTTTCATTTCACAGCTTTACGAAGTCATTTTAGTTTATTTTCTTCCTTTATGATTTCTTTTTGTTTTTAAGCTTATGAAAAATAAAAATACGCTTGATTTGCATATGTTCCTTTAACGTCTTAACGTTTCCTGCTTGTTCGTCCATGTAGTTGTCAACTGAAACTTAGCCTCCCATTTCTACGAGGTTGACTTGAACTAGGGTGAAGTGCTTTTACTTTCCTAAGTAGAAATCAGGTTTTTCTGTGTGATTTTGTACCTCCAGTTTCCTGTCCTTTTCAAACTATGCATTGTGAGGTTCCACATAGGACTTAGCTTCTGACACCTGTTCCTTGCAAGAATTGCTACTGTCCGTATTCCGTAAGTTTTTTTTTCTGGTCAGTGTTTTTTAATCTCATTCCAACGCTTTGTGTGTCAGTGTGGATGATATCCACTAGGAATTTAGCTGTAAGTGTTCCTCTATGTTAGGGTTGGATTATCCAGGTTTAGTGCCTGTCCACTTGTGATCTAATTGTGTTTGCAACTCCACTTACTTTTTCATGCCCCGTAAATCTTTTAGTTACACGTATTAGCTGTTGAAATAATAGGTATTTAATTTGATATCTTTTTTCTATTTTGATTCCAATAGATTGTGTCACTAATCTACTGTGACTGATTGTCCCCTGGCCCACACTTCCAATTCCCCTGCGCTCCCTGGTATAAACTTTGTGGACTCTGGCCTCCAAATATTGGAGCAAATTCATGTCACTTAGAGATCAAGTATTCCTAGAGTTTTCCAGAGTTTCAAACTCGATATACGACAATCAATTATCGACGATTATGGCAATTTTTAAATGACCTGTCGCAAAGATTACCACCTTTTGTTTTTCTTGGATATAACCCTGGCATGATTCAAATGACAAATTGTAAACCTTTTGCAAAATTGCTTTGCCTTCTTGTGGACTGTGAGCTGGCTCTTAGACAATAGACCGTGAACTTATGATTCCCTGTATATATTTTGTTTTTAATAGTCAACTTATTAATTTGTTGAGATCAGGTTCGTCTTTCATATTACCTCAAAATATACGATGACATGTATGCATATTCTAAGTAGATCCATTATTTGCTACTTATTTTAATGCATGAATATGCGAACATTTCTTTCACGAAAAAGCAATGAAATCATCTCACTTTTTACTCCACTGGACACCTTTATGTAATTGGTAACTCTTCCCATCTAAAGCTATGAAAGGGAACCCAAATATCTATTAATGTCCTTCACTATTTTTGCATCCAAGTAAGTTAAGGGTAGTAGTTATAATTGCATCATATTGTCTCCATTAGCCATCTTAGCTCGGTTTAGTTTCTAGAAAATATTAGGGTTGTACTTTTAAGTAAAAGAGTTTAGTAGCCCAAAAGGGAGAGAATCAAATCATTCAGAAAATTATATTTGTGACTTCATCTCGTCTCACTAGATAAATGTTTAATAACTAACCTTTGTTTTCTCTTAACAGACATCTGTAGCTGCTGGCTACTCGAAATTCGTGAGTCGTGAAATGAGCAAAGCTGAAGCTCTGCTAAAGGTGTGATTTAGGTTTTTACGATTGGCTTTGCGAGTTATCATGTTCTTTTAGTTTACCTTTTCGGAGAATATTGTCAATTACATGATATGCAGGTTATATTGTCCCCAACTGACTCTGTGGCAGATACATATTGTGCATTATTGCCCGAGGGTTCCCCTTCGGAGTTCCAACGGATTCTGGACCTAAAGGTAGTTCTTTATTGTCTTCAGAATTTCTGGATTTATATTATTCTGTCTCAGAATCAAGAATTAAAAAAGTTTGCGTTGTTTGTCACCTTACGGAGGGAGTCTTATCCTTTTATTTTAATCTGTTGGTTTCGCGTCCATTAGTTTTTTTCTTAATCAGCTGCCCGGTTTATTATTAATTTTTTTCTCTTGAAAAACTACAGCCAAAAGGATTGAGTCTGTTGACTAGACGTTCTTATATTGTTAAAAATGAAAGTAACACCACTGGAATTCTTCTCTTAATTTCATAAGAATGCAAATTTGCCTTCAAAATATCATCTATTGCTATTCGCTTGTACATTGCTTATATGCATTGAAAATTTGGATTTCTATCCAGACTTTGGAATGAAGCATTTTCAGCAACTCTCTCACTTCATTTCATTTTATTACTTCTTCTCTAGGGCCTCAAAAGGACTGATCAACAAAGCATCCTCGACGACTACAACAAAAGTGGAGCAGGGACATATCAAGCATCTATAAAGACAGTCATCCCATCTGCGCCCAGCACCATGCTGGCACCCGTGATAGCTAATCCAATCGCACCTGGGATCATCCCACTAAAGGAAGAAATCGTGGCTAGAGCAGCTGCACTAGGGCGAGGTGCTGCCACAACAGGAATCCGTAGATTCTTAGCTTTAACTGAATCAACCACCAAAGATCGAAAAGATGGGGCATTCAGAAAGCTTTTCATCGGATAAAATGTGTTTGCTAGTTCTTCCTTGACATTGAGTTCATTTCGGTTTCATCAGAATAAGCCTCTGTTAATTATATCCGGCCCCACCCATGGGGTACTGTCACAGGGGTTATTCACGCAGCTACTTTTTCCCAAGTTTCTAAACCTTGTGCGGCTTGAATCACGCACTGATTCAATCAGCCAACCTTTCAACACTCGTGTTTAATTATTTAGTGGAATATCGAACTCACAGAGCCAACCAAACCAAGTCAAAACGTGCAGAATGTAAAGCACACAACAAATTACGGGCAATGCCCAAACATTGCATTCATCTTCATTCAGAATTACAAAAGAAAGCCTAGGTTTGCACACAAAGAAGGCTCACACTCGTGAATGCCTTGTGCAACTCAAGGCCAAAGCATATAAACACAATACAATGCAGAAAACCGAAATTAACTGTCTAGGACACCTGTCAAGTTTGCATGGAGCCAAGTGTAACTGCCATGCACAATTGCCCTGTCTGCATGCCACTTGTTGGTGAATGTTGCCAAGTGTCTCAACTACCCAACAACTGCTTCAAACCATAAGAAATGAATGCCATTTGTCCCTAAATCAGCCAACTCGAAATGGCAACCAAGCTCACTATTGCCAACACCTTTTCTGCATCAAACACATCCCCACAATGTGGCAACTTGTTCATATACTTTGCCAACTCAATATGCCTAAGTTATGTAGGACATAACTAAGTGTTAGGCATCAACACTTTGCTTCATGGCAGTCCGCATTCATGCCATGAAATCGAGCCAACTTTAAGGGTCTAGCAAACCACCCCCACTAGAAGAACTCGACGCCCCTTGTCTCATATTCATCAATCTCATCTTCAAATTGCCATAGATTAACATTTCGGATCCAAGTAGCATCTGCCTCAGAATCGTCCACCCACTGGACTAAGTAATCAACTCTTCGATTCTTCTTACTTTGACCTAAACTCTATCATCCAGAATTCTTTCAACTTTTCGATCAAACTCATATCGAACAACTGGCGGTGCACGACTTGTCTGCACTCTAGTTTGATCTTCCTGAAACTTCTTCAGAAAACTCACATGAAAAGTTGGATGAATCTTCAATCTATCTGGCAGCTTCAACCTGTAGGCAACTTTCCCCACTTTAGTCATAACTTCGAAGGGACCGTCATACCGAGGAACCAACCCACGATGCACCGTCTTTGCACTGATTTTCTTCCAAATTTGAGGAGTTAACTTCAAAAGAACTCGCTCACCAACCTGGAATTCAACATCCCTTCGACCTTTGTCCGCATACTTCTTCATTCTGCATTGTATTGTGTTTATATGCTTTGTCCTTGAGTTGCACAAGGCATTCACGAGTGTGAGCCTTCTTTGTGTGCAAACTTAGGCTTTCTTTTGTAATTCTGAATGAGGATGAATGCAAAGGTTAGGCATTGCCCGTAATTTGTTGTGTGCTTTACATTCTGCCCGTTTTGACTTGGTTTGCTTGGCTCTGTGAGTTCGATATTCCACTAAATAATTAAACACGAGTGTTGAAAGGTTGGCTGATTGAATCAGTGCGTGATTCAAGCCGCACAAGGGTTAGAAACTCGGGAAAAAGTTACTGCGTGAATAACCCCTGTGACAGTTGGTATCAGAAGTTGATTGATCAAGTGCGGAATGGAGAGATTCGTAAGTACTGGATCGAAGATAAGCTTCTGTTTTCCAAGGGAAATAGGACTTATGTTCCAAGTGGCCCTCTTCGAAAAGAATTACTTCGAGAAACACATGATCCACAATGGGTTGGTCACCCAGGTGTTGCTCGAATGTTGGCCTTGTTGTCTCGGACTTATTATTGGCCAAAGATGGAACGAGATGTGGAACATTATGTAAAAACATGTCTTGTTTGTCAACTGGACAAGACGGAAAGATTGAAAGAAGCAGGATTGTTGCAACCATTGCCTATCCCCGAGCGGCCGTGGCAGTCCGTCTCTATGGATTTCATTCTTGGCTTTCCAAAAGTGAATGGTTTGGCTTCCATTCTCGTTGTGGTGGATCGCTTTACAAAGTATGCAGTATTCATTGGTGCTCCAAAGGTATGCTCTGCTGAACTTACTGCCGAGTTGTTTTTCAAGAATTTTATCAAATACTTTGGTGTTCCGCAAGATATTGTGAGTGATAGGGACACAAGGTTCACGGGAAGGTTCTGGACTGCTTTGTTCAACATGATGGGTTCGGAGTTGAAATACTCTACTGCCAATCATCCTCAAACTGATGAGCAGACTGAGAGAATGAATCAGTTGTTGGAGGAATACATGAGGCATTATGTGACAGCAAGTCAGCGTAATTGGGCAGACTTGCTTGACGTTGCACAATTCTCATATAATTTGCACAAGTCATCGGCTACTGGTTTGAGTCCCTTTGAGTTGTTGTATAGCTTTCAACCAACAACACCTCATGAAGTTGTTTTGCAGAAAAGTGGGGGTGATTGTCCTGCTGCTTATCGGTTTGCAAGAGCAAAGCAAGAGTTGTTGGATGAAGCAAAGGATAGCTTGGCCAAAGCCCAACGCAGAATGAAGAAGTAAGCGGACAAAGGTCGAAGGGATGTTGAATTCCAGGTTGGTGAGCGAGTTCTTTTGAAGTTAACTCCTCAAATTTGGAAGAAAATCAGTGCAAAGACGGTGCATCGTGGGTTGGTTCCTCGGTATGATGGTCACTTCGAAGTTATGACTAAAGTGGGGAAAGTTGCCTACAGGTTGAAGCTGCCTGATAGATTGAAGATTCATCCAACTTTTCATGTGTGTTTTCTGAAGAAGTTTCAGGAAGATCAAACTAGAGTGCAGACAAGTCGTGCACCGCCAGTTGTTCAATATGAGTTTGATCGAAAAGTTGAAAGAATTCTGGATGATAGAGTTTTGGGTCAAAGTAAGAAGAATCGAAGAGTTGATTCCTTAGTCCAGTGGGTGGGCGATTCTGAGGCAGATGCTACTTGGATCCGAAATGTTAATCTATGGCAATTTGAAGATCAGATTGATGAATATGAGACAAGGAAGAGTTTGCTAGGGGTTTCGACGAGGACGTCGAGTTCTTCTAGTGGGGGTGGTTTGTTAGACCCTTAAAGTTGGCTCGATTTCATGGCATGAATGCGGAGTGCCATGAAGCAAAGTGTTGATGCCTAACACTTAGTTATGTCCTACATAACTTAGGCATATTGAGTTGGCAAAGTATATGAACAAGTTGGCACATTGTGGGGATGTGTTTGGTGCAGAAAAGGTGTTGGCAATAGTGAGCTTGGTTGCCATTTCGAGTTGGCTGATTTAGGGACACGTGACATTCATTTCTGATGGTTTGAAGAAGTTGTTGGGTAGTTGAGACACTTGGCAACATTCACCAACAAGTGGCATGCAGACAGGGCAGTTGTGCATGGCAGTTACACTTGGCTCCATGCAGACTTGACAGGTGTCTTCGACAGTTAATTTCGGTTTTCTGCATTGTATTGTGTTTATATGCTTTGGCCTTGAGTTGCACAAGGCATTCACGAGTGTGAGCCTTCTTTGTGTGCAAACCTAGGCTTTCTTTTGTAATTCTGAATGAGGATGAATGCAAAGGTTGGGCATTGCCCGTAATTTGTTGTGTGCTTTACATTCTGCACGTTTTGACTTAGTTTGCTTGGCTCTGTGAGTTCGATATTCCACTAAATAATTAAACACGAGTGTTGAAAGGTTGGCTGATTGAATCAGTGCGTGATTCAAGCCGCACAAGGGTTAGAAACTCGGGAAAAAGTTGCGGCGTGAATAACCCCTGTAACAGTTGGTATCCTTGACTCCAAACGTTTTTTTCCTTCTGGCGGCTGAGAATTCTCAAGTTTGAAGATAATTTTGGTATATTAGGGATACCTTGGTTTATCGCCTCCAAAAAATCCATCAAAGAAGGAAACAAACTTTCCTCTTTTGAAATGTGCTGGGGTGGTCAGAAAGCACCGCCCCAGCATGAGATGTTTTGTCTCGGATCTTGAAAGTTCACCCAAGCGTGCTGGGGCGGTAATAAATTACTGTCCTAGCATGAGTTCTTCTGTTCCAGCACTAAATCTTTTTTGTTGTGTGCTGCAGCGATAATAATTTGTTCTCCTAGCGTGCCCTGCACTGTTTTCTGCTTCAATCTTCATACATTTGCGTTGGGCAATTGAAAATGACCGCCCTAGCGCGACTTCTTCTGCCTCACTTCATCAATTATTGTCAATATTGGTATTAATGATACATTTGTCTTTTTAGATGAAAATCGGTACAAAACTTATTGAAAATAATACTAATATATAATATTTTAGTACCAACTGTTTCAAATCAGATACTAATATATGATTTTTAAAAATTCAAACATTTGAAGCAGATGTTGATATTAATAAATTGTTTCAATTTTATACTCAAAATCTTAGCTTTTGTACTGTATCTAAAACAGTTGATACATAATCATCATATTTAGTACCAAATTTTCAAAATTTTGTACCAATTTTTCATCAAAAAAGACAAATGTGTCATTAATATTAGTATTTTTCATACATGTTTGAGTACTCAAAATTAGTATTAAATCTGAAATAATTGGTACCCGAATATTATATATCATTATAATATTTTTAATATTTTGTATCGAGTTTCCTCCAATAAAAGACATGTAGACCCAAGAAATTCAAACACATTTTTCCTCACATGGGGAGTGTGAGAAATTTTTTGTTTGGTTTTGGGGATTTTTTAGAAATTTACCTATTTAGTCAACTCCAATCTATTTTTTTTTTTTGCAGTATTTCTTTAATCAACATAAAATAAAAAACTTTGAATACAATTTTACTTGGTCATGGTAAACTTTTTTTTAGAATATAGACCAATTAATATCAATAAAACAATTTTGTCATAGACAGTTTATTTCATTATAATAATTATGTCAAATTTTAAAAATTTATTTTTGCATGTATCAAAATAATTTAAACTGTGGTAAAAAAAATTAATTAAAGAGTAGCCAAAACTATAATCAAGTAACGAATAGCCAATAGTTTGTGTGTTAGATTTAGTGTCAGGAAACTGAAAATAATTGGAGTTTTTGGCTAAGATGTAGCAAAATTTTCAGCTTAATTCGTTAAAAGTATACGATATTTTTCAGCTCCATGAAACGTTAAATATAAATATTTTCCCTTGTTTATATTTTGTAATTTTGTATAGATTCCATAAATTATTCTCATGTACATTGTTTTAGTCAATATATTTCGTAAGCATATATAGGTTTCACATAAAAAAAAAAAGAGTCTCTATATTTCAATAATTATGGTACATATATATATATATATACAATAATAAAACATATAAAATATCATATATTAAAGCCGTTTTTGTTTTTAGGACCCATATAAGCGGGTCTTTGGGCCCCAAAAAGTTAAACTATATCCACTTAAACCTTTGTTGGAGTAGAACGTTTAAATTTTGGTGTTAATAAATAATTAAGGTAAAATTGATTTGAGCTAAATTGAAATGATGGTATTTATAAATTAAATTTGAGCTAAACTGAACTAAGTCAAGACTAAACTGATACATACTGAAATTTATCAGTTTACCAAGTTTATTAGTCGAGGAAATTAATATATGTTCTCAAGAACACCAGTTTAAGCCTAGGAAAGCTAAACTGATGATTGGATAAATTTTTCCATAAAAAATCGGCCGCATCAGTGTACGACTGTCAGAGAATGTTGACGTGGACAAAAGACAAGTCAACAGACACTTTTATTGTAATGAATCCTTTTTTATGAATCTTTTTTGAAACTCGAGGCTTTTGAATTGACAGTAAATATAGAAGGAGTTTATTTTAGTAATGTTAGAAAACTTCTACAAAGATTCAAGTGTTCAAATATTTGAGCTAAACTCAGTTAGTAGATCACACATGTGTTATAATTTATTATATTTGACAACAGTTTGTATAATGTTATTCATTCAGTTGAGGTGTACTATGAATTTCAGTTTGGCAGTGTTTAAGTTCAAAGTGAAATGAGATTTTGCAAAGTGCTTGTATTATCCAAAAGCCTTCCCATAAGGAAGAATATGTGACGTAGGAGCTTGAGTTCTTTGAACATCCAGAAACAAAATTACATAAATTTTACATTTAGTTTACAAAGTCAAACCATTATTTGAATTCTTTTAATCTGTCAATTTGGCTTCTTTCAGCACGTATTTTTTTTAGCCAACCGAAATTATCACTTGAGAATACATAGTTCATTTGCTAACCTAACTGAATTAAATTTAAAAATACATTTAGTTGTAAGTGTTCATTCAACCCCCTTTCAGAACGGTCAATCGATCCTATCAAGTAATATAAGAGTGAGGCTTATTCTCGACTCTAAACATTTCTTTTCAAATGGCTTCGTTCAGCAAAATACCGATGTTATCCAAAGTATGGTGAATGGATTTTATAAATTTGAAATAATCTTGTCAATGTGGTATTATGATGCATGAATGTTAATTTGATGGTGTCTTGAATGGATAAATATAAATTTGGAATGATTTCGTCGATGTGATGACATGGTTAAAGGATGTTGTATTGTATGAATAATTTTGTAGATGTATTGAGCCAATTGAAAATTTTGATTTAACTTATTGAATCATCTGAAATATATGGTATAACTGACTGAAATGATGATCTCTTGTGTAAAGGCCCTAAAACTGCTTGCTTTAAAATTTGCGGAAAATTAAAAATTTTCTTTTTAAAAGAACTTAAATGGCCTTACTCATAAAATCAACTGATGAATCAAGTTCAATGTTTAAAATAAAAGCAGCGGAATGAAATAATTGTTTGTCCACAATAACAATTTAAAAATGTCCAATGACTGATAAAAATTTGTTTGCGGAATAAAATAAACACTGCTGCACTGAGGTCCTCGGGTGCCACTACTGCCGACCCAAGCTGGCTCACTGGTCCCCGCCCTCGACCCTGACCTCATCAGTACCTACAACAATCAAGTCTAGTGAGCCTAAAGACTCAGCATGCATATATCGCAGGTAACGAGTAAAATCTGAAGTAAAATATGCATGGGATAAAATATCATGTCATGAGGCATACTGAAAATAATCTGTACTCATGCTGAAAATAAACTGATCTGAGCAATTATAATACGTGCATAACTGAACTGATAATCACAGTAAAAATATTTGCTCCTTGGAGCCTGTACTGAAATAACTGATAAAATTTTCTGTTGAGATTATGTTTTACGCCTGTGGCCACTGCACTAAGCTGAACTGATCGGTAACTGACTACCGGGGAGCCTGGAACTGAGCTGGCGGTCACTGAAGACCCGATGGTACCATCCTGAACTGATCGGTCACTGGCGACCGGGTGGTACCAACCTGAACTGAGCGGTCACTGGCGACCGTATAAATAATGCTCCCACATAGTGAATGCACCACAAGCCATATCGCATAAATCTCAAAAATAATCATTTTCTGTTTTCATGCACGTAATATAATTAAATGACATAATTAAATATGGACAATTTCGATCTTCTTACATTAAAATCATGTACTTGCTATATTTAAAAATACCTATATGACTTGATTGAAGAGTGAAAGAAGATATAAACATGCCTTGGTTTGTTTTGACAGAAAACAAACAAAATAATGACGCGGCGCGGCGGAGACGGAGTGCTCTTCACTTCCTCCCTTAATTCCTTTAAATTAAGCATGCACCATAATTATTATAATAGCGTAAAAATCGTAAACGTGATGCATGAACATTTCAAAAATATTATGATTTGTGCTCAGGGCGCTGCTAGGACTAAAATCTCACCCCGGGTGCAAAATGACCATTTTGCCCCTGGAAACCCGAAAATTATCGTTTCAACCCTGGACCTCTAAAATTGACCCGAAGCTAACCAAACTCCTTAAAATATCCCAAAACATTTTTAAAATATTCTTAGACGTAAATTCGAGCCCAAAAATCAACTTAATCTATTCGTTTTAAAAAAACTTGGACCGGAGTCCCGGTTTTAATCCGATTCGACTCGAAACTGAACCAAATTCTTCCCAACTTTCCACTATGTCTTAAAAACACTTAATAGACCCTAGACAAATGTCAATAAGCTACTAATCCACGGCTGCAATTTCCAGAACCTAACTTCATCTCTCGGTCCTATCTCATTATGCCACCTCACATGCACATATCCCTCAAAAGCTCTCGCCTCAAGCTTCCCTTTCATTCCAGCCACATACCAGCCTATCAAGGACTTAGACCAGACCCCAAGCCACCTAACCGCACTAAGCTTTCAGCCCCATGCACTCATCTAACCACAAAAAAAAAAAACCGAGACATCACTCCCGAAACCAATTCACTCATAACTCCCCTCCCGACTTCTAGGAAAAGACCAGAGGCACTCTTGCATTTCCAGACCATGGTTCAGACCCACCAGAGTCTATCCATGATCTAGAATCACCATTGCACCACCAACCCGAGCCTATCCCTCGATCTGGAACAAGGCAGCGTGAACCCCTTCTCTTCTACACCCCTCGGCCCATCGCTCCAACATCTAGAATTTTACACCAGCCCCTTGACACCCCAAACCAGCTCTAAGCTGTCCCGTAGCATCAAAATAACAACAACCCTTTGCACCCAATTCAGAGACCGTGTGTAACAACAAAAGAATGAGGGATACAAAATTTATTTTTTTCGAAAGTTCTCTTCCCTGCGGCTGGACCGAACTACTGCATGTATCATACACACAACTGATATATATACATATTTATTACGTGAGTGATGCAGCAAAAGGGGATACAAAACATGTTAGAGTAGATGCCCTACAAGTCAACTGTTGACTAGGGATTTTATTGACTCAAGTGTAATAAACAATCTTTATTTTAATATAATTCATTATTTCATGGTTTGTTAATTCTTTATCTGTATACCCATGTTATAAAACATAGATAAAGACCTTGATCATACTTTAATACAAATGAATCGTAATTCGATGTTGAAACTCGTTTGTAAATACTGTATGATCTAAATTCGTTCCTAGTCGATTCAGCCGCCTAAAACATGGATAAAGGTCGCTTGAGCTTGAGACTAGCATCTGTGATGTTGTGTACTGCGTTTCTTGGTAAGGGCATGGAGATGTCCAAACATGCAGATGGGTAGTCATATGATGATTATACCGAACAACCCTCCCTCGGACTTTCCAAGTGGTTCTCATACATCGAGAGGATAAGTCCGTGGTTATGATTGTATACCATTAGTCCTTATGACCCGAGACAACTCTGAGGCTCTATATGCTAGGGCTGTGCTTTGACTCGTTTACCGGCTCCAGGAGAGTCATCAGGTGGCGAGGTTAGGTACAGTCGCGACACATATAGGAGCCAGTGCATTGTAGTCGGGGATTCACCGCTCACCTACGGGTGTGGATATCCTATGTGATCTGATGTAATAATAGTGCATGGAATCTCTGGCCAGAGTATGAGATGTACGTTGGAGAAGGAGTTCCCCAATAGTACACGCGATGCCACTATTATATGTAACACATAGTTATCGAATTAATATGCAACCCTCGATGAACCAATGGTTGCAGATTCGATCGGGATATATGAGATGAAGGGACCGTACTGTACGTTAAATCATAATCGACTGGTTCTTGCAGGCACTATCAGTGATACCTAGGGGATCATGGGGCGATGCTACTAGACGCTCTTACCATGATCCGATGGGTGCTATCAGAAATGAGTTCTGACATTCTTGATCAAGGTGTTGATAGAAAGAATGGGGCTAACTAGGGTAAGCCCGAATAAAGGATTCTGTCCTGAATCACAAAGAGTTGTGAACCCACGGCTAGCTGTATCCCTGAACCATTGAGGGTCACACAAGTACTGGATTGTTTGTTCCCGTTGAGAGAATAAATTCAAAAGTTGAATTTATATTATATAGTAAATTCAAGGAGTTGAATTTATGATAATTAAATTTTGAGAGAATAAATTCAAAGAGTTGAATTTATAAAATTTGAGAATTTAATTTATTAAACTCAAATGTTGGGTTTATTAAATATTAAATTTTGGAGGTGATGTAAATTCAAGTAGTTGAATTCATAATTTAAATAATAAATTCAAATGTTGAATTTATAATGTATTTAATTTATTAAGCTCAAAAGTTGAGTTGATAATTACTAAATTAAATGTGGTGTGTATTATGTTTAATGGGCTTGTAGGAGTACAAGTCCAACATAATAAATAATTAAAGTTTTAATGGGCTTTAATTAAATTAATTAAACTAGTTGGACTAGCCCAATTAATTAAATCAAGCCCATTAATGTTAATTATGTAATTAGGGTTTAATTTATTATAAATAACACATTTAACCATCTAAACCCTAGCCACCAAACAACCTCACGTGAGCCTCCATTCCAAAGTGAGAAATTCGGCCACCTTGATTTATGGTTAGGGTTTGAGCCGTCTCTCAATTTTTCTCTCCTATGCAAAAGTTCTTCTAAATTTCTAGTGCAATTTAGAAGAGGAATAAATCTTCTAGTCGTGGACCTAATTAGAAGAATCGAAGAAAGTTCGTAGGGAATCATCAAGAGCTAATCCGTTCATACCGGATCAGTTGGAGCCAAGTGATTTAATTCACAAAGGTATAATTTTCAACTCCCTATGAATGTTTTGTTAAAATCATACGAGCGTCCAAACAAATTTTGATTGTCAAAATAAATAAAAATTTTAAAACTTCCGCTGCGTTTGGGCGTGTAGAAAACCGGATCCAACAGTGGTATCAGAGCCAGGTTTTCTGAATCGTATGATTAAAATTATATTGAATAATTTGTTTCTAACCACACAAGAAAATTTTCAGAAATATTGATGCACCATAAAAATTAAATTTTTCGGAAAAACAAAAACAAAAAAAAAAAAAAAAAAAATTTGCGATCTGCCCGGAACTGTTCCGGGCAGACCCCGCGCAGCGCGCAGCGCCCTGCGCAGGAACGCGCAGCGCGCGCGCGCAGCGTGCGCGCGCAGAGCGGCGCAGCGTGCGGAACATCCGCACGCTGTGCGCCGCCCCGCGCGGCGCACAACGCGGCGCAGCGTGCGGAGCGTCCGCACGCTGCGCGCGGCGTTGCGCGCACAGGTTGCTGCCACTGCCCGAAACGTTCGGGCAGCGGGCGGGCAGCGGGGGCGACGACCCGGGATCGTCTCGGGAAGCGTGCAAAATTGATGGGCTTGAATTGTTTGGGCCCGGGGTGCAATTTTCTGATTTTTCAAAATTATGGGGAAAATTGATATTTTTGAAATTGATTCAATTTTTTATTTTGGAAAATTAATTTTTGGAAAATTAATAATTTTCTTGTAAAATAAATAATTAGAATATGATTTTAATTATTTATGGTAAAAATGAGTTTTATAAGAAATCAATTATTATTGATTTAATTGGAAATTAAATAAAAGAGTTTATTTAATTTATTAAATTCTTTAATAATTGTGGTGGTTAGTGATAAAATTATTAGATATATGATTTATCAATTAATTAAATTGTTTAATTAAATTGATGTTAATATTTGATATTAAATGCATGAAGGATGATCGAGAGCCTTGACCAATGTGTTAGGTGTATGTTAGGATATTTTACTGTTTTTATTCAATTTCATAATATTTGATATTATTAAAGTGGGCCTGGTTTATGGCCCGTTCCCACCCCCATGAGATGTATCCCTTATGTGCCATGGCTATTCAAATGTAATAATTAGAAATAGTGGGAGATCAAGACTGGAAGATGGTGGGCCCGATGATCAAGATGAAGACATGTAAAATATTGGAAGCTTTTGTAATAAGTTGCATTTGCATCCCTGCATTCACCTAGGTTTGGACCTGGATCCATGTATGGCTCACATGGATCTATTAGTGTTGGCAATCGATCATCCTTATTTATTGTTGAATGTAATATTATGATATATGCGATATATAGTAATATGCATGTATGTATATTATTAGATAATATAGTTGCATGAATCCGGCAAACATACAAACTCGTGGCACGCGATTTTCAAATAAAATGATGAGACAAATTTTTTTAATTAAAATCCCTCATTTTGAATATGATTCAAAATTTATATCAAACCGAATAAGTAAAAATTAAAAGAGTTTAATTTTTCCTTGCCTTCCATCAACCGTGGTTGCATGTTGATCGCTACCCGCGGACAGTGTCTGGCTCATATTATTGGGGAGGCCTGTACGCCGGAAAGCTGTGACTTCCACCGGACATATGATGTGAATTGAGTGGAACTCCCATGACTTCGGCTCATATTATTGGGGGAACTCATGGCGACCGTCCACTACAATTCAATATTGATGGGTTGGTTTGACACGTGAAAATAAACGGCGTCATATTATTGGGTCCTTATTAAACGTGAGGCAAAACACGCGGAGGTTGCATAGGGATGCAATTGGACTCTACCTTTTAGAAATTATAATTGGCTGATATTATTCGGGATTATAATTGGCTAATTGGACTCTACGTACCTACTAAGGAAATACGATTTCCCTTTTTCATCAGAGGGTGGTGGAAATGTCAAAATAGTGGGAGGGTAATTTATAAAATGAAATCCATATTTTATATCTTAGAATTATTTTAAAATTATCAGTAACATTTATCTGTTTTCATTTTCAGTATATATACGATGTCTACTCGTAACCCGCTTTCAATCATTCTCGATCAAAACAAATTGACTGGCCCTAACTATAATGACTGGTTTCGAAATTTAAAGATTATTCTGAACTCGGAAAAGATTCTGTATGTGCTTGATAAGAAGCCACCGAAGGAAGCACCTTCAAATGTCACTCCGACTAAATTGGCTGAGCTTGAAAAATGGTGGGACCATGACATTCAAGCTAAGAGCTACATGTTGGCTTCTATGTCGAATGAACTGCAGAAGCGGTTCGAGGAGGCTGTGAATGCTGCTGACATTCACTTACATCTGAAAGAATTGTATGCTGTACAAACTCGTTCAGAGAGATATGCTGTTGTTAAAGAACTCATGACTACACGCTTGCGAGATGGGGCTTCGGTCCATGAGCATGGTGTTAGGATGATTGGGCTCATCGAGAAGTTGGTGGGACTCGACTTGGTTATCCCTAGTGAGCTCTCGACTGATATTCTCTTGCTGTCTCTGCCCTCTTCGTTCGATGGATTTGTGGTTAACTTTAATATGAATAAGCTTGAGGCCACCCTTGAAGAGTTGGTCAATATGCTTACTAGTTATGAGGCCACAATCAAAAAGGATAAGCCTGTTTTTCTAGTGGGTTCTTCGTCCGGCACGAAAAAGGGAACCCCATACAAAGGCAAGAAGCGTTCTGCCCCTCCAAAGAAGAACAAGCCTAACAAAAAGCCATACAAGAAACCTAATCCGGGGCCCACAAAGCCTGACAAGTCAGAACAAATCTGTTTCCACTGCAACAAGCCTGGACACTGGAGGCGTAATTGCGCGGAGTATCTTGCCCAGAAGCGTTCTGGCCATGGTATGTTTTATATTGAAGTTAATGTTTCTATTAATTCCTCTTCTTGGGTATTGGATACCGGATGTGGTTCTCATCTATGCAATGATTTGCAGGTGATGGGAAGAAGCAAGAGGCTTAGAGATGGTGAGACCTTTCTAAGACTAGGAAATGGAGCAAGGGTTGCTGCTACTGCCATTGGAGACGTTACTTTAATTTTGGACAATAATTTTAAGTTATTTTTGAGAGATGTTTTATTTGTTCCTGAATTGGTTAAAAACATTATTTCTATTTCTATGCTTGATAGGGATGGTTATTCTTGTGTTTTTGCTAAAGGTGTTTGCAATTTATACAAGAATGAATGTTTGATTGGAACTGGAGAATTAACAAATGATCTCTATAACTTAAAATTGAAAGAGATTCCTTTAAACAATGTCCAAGCGCATACGAAAACAACAACAAACAAAAGAAAAATAGAAAATCCAAATCCCGCACAAATGTGGCACGCTAGACTAGGTCATATTTCTCAAAGAAGGATGCA
The DNA here is from genome assembly GCF_022965805.1 of Primulina eburnea. Classification (NCBI taxonomy): domain Eukaryota; kingdom Viridiplantae; phylum Streptophyta; class Magnoliopsida; order Lamiales; family Gesneriaceae; genus Primulina; species Primulina eburnea. The sequence continues at coordinate 14,310,369 of NC_133111.1, forward strand.
CAAGCTAGTGGGAGAAGGCATGTTTGACTTATCAGACATAAATTCTCTACCTACTTGTGAGTCCTGTCTAAAAGGAAAAATGACTAAGACTCCATTCAATGGAAAAGTAGAACGTGCACATGGTCTATTTGATTTGATCCATACAGACGTTTGTGGCCCGCTAAGTGTTAGCACAAAATTTGGGCATTCCTACTTCATTATCTTTACTGATGACCATTCGAGGTATGGGTATGTTTATTTGATGAAACATAAATCTGAAGCATTTGAAAGGTTCAAAGAGTTCAGATCTGAAGTAGAAAATCAGCTAGAAAGAAGTATTAAGGCACTTCGATCTGATCGAGGTGGAGAATACTTGAGTGCTGAATTTTTGGGTTATCTAAAAGAGAATGGGATTCTCTCACAGTGGACTCCACCAGCAACACCACAATTGAATGGTGTTTCTGAACGTCGTAATCGAACATTGATGGACATGGTTCGATCTATGATGGGATTCACTGAATTGCCTACAATGTTTTGGGGTTTTGCGCTTGAAACTGCGGCAATGTTGTTGAATAATTTCCATACTAAAGCAGTGGATAAAACACCATATGAGATATGGATGGGGAAACCTCCCAAGTATTCTTACTTGAGAATATGGGGATGTCCTGCTTATGTGAAGCAGACAGTGGGAGACAAATTGGATAGTAGATCCACTTTGTGCTACTTTGTAGGATATCCAAAGAATTCTATTGGATATTATTTTTATCATCCTAATGAAGCAAAAGTGTTTGTTTCAAGAAATGCCACCTTTTTGGAAAGGGAGTTTCTATTAGATAGAAAAGGCAAGATGATAGAACTTGAAGAAATTCAAGATACTCCCTCAACTTTAGAAGTTGAACCTAATCCCCTAGAACCAGTAGTTGAAGTACAAGCTCCTAGAAAGTCTGATAGAGTTATTAGACCACCTGCCAGATATACACTTCTTCATGAACAAGGCCATGATGAGCCTTGTGTTGGATGCGATCCAATGAATTTCAAAGAAGCAATATCTGATACTGATTCAACTAAATGGCTTGAAGCCATGCAGTCAGAAATGGACTCTATGTATTCAAACCAAGTCTGGACATTAGTGGATCCACCTGAGGGAATCGTTCCCATAGGATGCAAATGGATCTACAAAAGAAAGCTTGGGGCGGATGGGAAGGTACTGACCTTCAAAGCAAGACTGGTTGCAAAAGGTTATACTCAAAGGCAAGGAATTGACTATGAGGAAACTTTTTCACCAGTAGCTATGTTTAAGTCCATTAGAATACTACTAGCCATAGCAGCATGGTATGACTATGAGATATGGCAAATGGATGTAAAGACTGCATTCCTCAATGGAGACATCAAAGAAGAAATTTATATGTCTCAACCTGAGGGATACACATCAGTAGGAAGTGAGCATAAGGTATGCAAACTTCAGAGATCAATATATGGTCTCAAGCAGGCATCGAGGAGTTGGAACCTCAGATTTGACAGCACTATCAAAGAGTTTGGTTTTGCTAAAAATCCTGAGGAACCATGTGTGTACAAGAAAGTTAGTGGGAGTGCAGTGACATTCCTGGTACTTTATGTTGATGATATCCTGCTCATTGGGAATGATATAGGATTACTGCAATCAACTAAAGTATGGTTAGCCAGTAAATTCTCCATGAAGGACATGGGTGAAGCATCCTATGTATTAGGAATACAAATCTATAGAGATAGATCAAAAAGGATGTTGGGGCTCACCCAAGCCACATATATCGATACCATTATAAAACGATTCTCTATGGAAGAGTCCAAGAGAGGATACTTACCAATGTGTCATGGTATTACTCTATCTAAAGCTATGTGTCCCAAAACTGATGAAGAGATAGAGATGATGACACGTATTCCATATGCGTCAGCCATTGGTAGTATCATGTATGGTATGATATCGACACGTCCTGATGTTGCTTACTCTTTGAGTGTTACAAGCAGATATCAGGCGAACCCTGGTCCAATGCATTGGAAGGCCGTGAAAGATATTCTTAAGTACTTGAGAAGGACTAAGAACTTGTTCATGGTCTATGGGGGTGGAGAATTAAAATTGGAAGGCTACACTGATTCTAGCTTCCAATGTGATGTAGATGATTCGAAATCGACCTCTGGTTTTGTATTCATGCTTAATGGTGCGGCTGTCTCTTGGAAAAGTTCCAAGCAAGACACCGTTGCGGATTCCACCACTGAAGCTGAGTACATTGCTGCATCTGCTGCAGCGAAAGAGGCAGTTTGGATGAGGAATTTTGTCCAAGAGTTGGGCGTTATTCCTAATGGAGTTGATCCAGTCCCGGTGTACTGCGACAACACTGGTGCCGTTGCGCAAGCAAAGGAACCAAGGTCTCATCAGCGATCCAAACATGTACTGAGGAAATTCCACATCATCCGGGAGATTGTGGGAAGGGGAGACATATCAGTCGAAAGAGTCCCCTCTGCAGATAACGTTGCCGATCCACTTACGAAGCCCTTGCCAGGACCATTGTTTGAGAAGCATCGCGAAGCAATGGGATTAAAGTTTATGGGTAGTTGGCTCTAGGGCAAGTGGGAGATTGTTAGAGTAGATGCCCTACAAATCAACTGTTGACTAGGGATTTTATTGACTCAAGTGTAATAAACAATCTTTATTTTAATATAATTCATTATTTCATGGTTTGTTAATTCTTTATCTGTATACCCATGTTATAAAACATAGATAAAGACCTTGATCATACTTTAATACAAATGAATCGTAATTCGATGTTGAAACTCGTTTGTAAATACTGTATGATCTAAATTCGTTCCTAGTCGATTCAGCCGCCTAAAACATGGATAAAGGTCGCTTGAGCTTGAGACTAGCATCTGTGATGTTGTGTACTGCGTTTCTTGGTAAGGGCATGGAGATGTCCAAACATGCAGATGGGTAGTCATATGATGATTATACCGAACAACCCTCCCTCGGACTTTCCAAGTGGTTCTCATACATCGAGAGGATAAGTCCGTGGTTATGATTGTATACCATTAGTCCTTATGACCCGAGACAACTCTGAGGCTCTATATGCTAGGGCTGTGCTTTGACTCGTTTACCGGCTCCAGGAGAGTCATCAGGTGGCGAGGTTGGGTACAGTCGCGACACATATAGGAGCCAGTGCATTGTAGTCGGGGATTCACCGCTCACCTACGGGTGTGGATATCCTATGTGATCTGATGTAATAATAGTGCATGGAATCTCTGGCCAGAGTATGAGATGTACGTTGGAGAAGGAGTTCCCCAATAGTACACGCGATGCCACTATTATATGTAACACATAGTTATCGAATTAATATGCAACCCTCGATGAACCAATGGTTGCAGATTCGATCGGGATATATGAGATGAAGGGACCGTACTGTACGTTAAATCATAATCGACTGGTTCTTGCAGGCACTATCAGTGATACCTAGGGGATCATGGGGCGATGCTACTAGACGCTCTTACCATGATCCGATGGGTGCTATCAGAAATGAGTTCTGACATTCTTGATCAAGGTGTTGATAGAAAGAATGGGGCTAACTAGGGTAAGTGTTACGCCTTAAACGCATACAAATCTCGAGGATGAGATTAATGTTTTTAATGCTGTAACATATCCCAAAGTTTTTGTTTTGATGATACCAAAACTTGGCTTAAAAATGTACTAATGTTTTATATTGAGGTATGCAGGAAATTAAGAACAAAGTTACGTTCGGAAGATCCGACATTCGGTTCGGACGGTCCGAAATTATGCAATTCAGAAGCAAAATAGAAGCTGTTCGGAAGCTGCGAGGAGAGCGTTCGGACGTTCCGAAGACGTGATCGGACGTTCCGAACACAAGCAATCAAATCACTTCAATGCGGAGACAAATTGATATGACTGATTGATCGAGTAAGATTTCGGACGCTACGAAGGACATTTCGGACGCTACGAAGTGTTGAAGATTTCAAATCTCCGGAAACGCGGGAATGTTCGGACGGTACGAACTTGAGTTCGGACCTTCCGAAGCTGTTCACACACTGTCTGAAAGAACTGTTCGGAAGATACGAAGCTGGATCGGTCCCTCCGAAGCATATGTTCGGACCCTACGAAGTCAAGAACGGACGATCCGAAGTCATCCCAAAATTACGGAAATTGATTTCAATCACATCGGACGTTCCGAAGCATAAACAGAAGATCCGAACCTTGGCGTCCAAGACTAGTATAAATAGGCCTTTGAGGATGCATTTTCAAAAAATCCACTCCACTCTCTCTTGTCTCTTACAAAGCTTTCTACTCTCTCTTGTGTGCGTTGATTAAAAGAGTTGTAATATCAAAAGAGTTGTAGAAAAAGAGTGAAAGTAATACTCTCGAGTGGGTTGTAAAGTTCGTGGCTATCCTTGGAGCCCTCAAGGCCAAGTAGACGCATCGAGGCGTGGTTGTAAAAGCTAGCTTGGAGCTCCTAAAGCCAAGTCGATATAGTGATACCTCGATCCTCATCGAGAAGGGGAGACGTAGACGATTCTTCGTCGAACTTCCATAAACATCTCTATCCCTCTTTACTTTACGCATTTACTTTACTACGCATTTATTTTACGCACTTACTTTACGCATTCATTTTATTTGTGATTGTCCCTCAAGTCTTCCGCTTGCAATTTTTGCAAACTCGTTTTTAAAACGCTAAAGGGCCTAAAAGAACCTATTCACCCCCCCTTTAGGTTCTTCAAGTGGTATCAGAGCAAGGTTTTTCAAAATCTTTTAAAATGGCCAATCTAGCAAGCGAGTATGCCCAAGGACAATCCACAAATCGTCCCCCTCTTTTCAATGGTACTAATTACGGATATTGGAAAAATAGAATATCTCTATACATCCAATCCGTCGATTACGACCTTTGGAAAATAACGGTGAAAGGTCCCTATATCCCCATGAAAACGGTGGATAATAAGGAAATTCCTAAGGGAATGGATGACTTCACCAAGGACGATATGAAACTTATCTCTCAAAATGCTAAAGCTATGAATATTCTTCATTGTTCTCTAGATATGAATGAATACAACCGAATCTCGGCTTGTACCTCCGCCAAAGAGATTTGGGACAAATTGGAGATTTGCCACGAGGGAACCAATCAAGTCAAAGAAACGAAGATAGACCTTCTCCAACTCAAGTACGAGACCTTTGAGATGGAACCCAAGGAGGATATCGACACCATGTTCCGGCGGCTCACCCAAATCATCAATGAGCTTGCCCAACTTGGTGAGAACTACCCAACTAAACAAGTGTGGAGGAGAGCCCTTCGAGCATTACCGGTGGAATGGGATGCAAAGCGCACGGCTATCATTGAATCCAACAAGGGAGATGCGGCATCCTACGACCTTGATCAACTTCATGGGACCCTAAAGACCCATGAACTTGAAGTATCTACCCGGAAGGAGACAAAGAAAGATGACGACAAAGTAAAGGCGAAAGGGATCGCCTTGACCAGTCAACTTGAAGATAGCGACGATGAAGAAATGGCACTCCTCACTAGAAAGTTCAAAAGATTCATGCGGAGTTCCAACTTCAACAAGAAAGACAAAAAGTTTGAGAAGGAAGTGACCTGCTACAACTGTCAACAAAAGGGTCACTATGCAAACGAGTGTCCCTCCAAGAAGAAGGCCGGCAAAGACAAGAAAAAGGCCCTTCTAGCCACGTGGAGCGACAGCGACAACGAAGAGGAGTCTACCCTATGCTTCATGGCGAAGGAAGATCATATGACCGACTCGGATGACGACGAGGTACCCTCTTACGATGAATTACTCTCCGCTTACACTAGTATGTACAATAAGGCTAAGTCACTTAGAAATGAGAATAAGCAACTTAAAACTGAACTAGAAGCTAGGATGCATGACAACACTAAGCTCAAGACAAACCTAAGAGACTTAGAGAAAGCCTTCAACAAGTTCAATGTGAGTAGCGGTAAACTAGAAAACCTCTTGAGCATGCAAAGGTGTAACTTCGACAAAGGAGGTCTAGGATATGAAAAGAAATCAGTCAACTTCGCTAGTCTTATCGCAAAGGCAAAACCAAGAACACCACCAACATGTACTTACTGTTGTAAGATAGGCCACATAAGACCTAAATGCAAGAAACTTAGACACCAACACAACAAGAATAGTTATTGGAAATGGATCCCCAAATCCCCAACTACTACTAACCCCAAAGGACCCAAAGAAACGGGTACCAACTATCAAACTGTATCTCAACCTTGTAGGGACAAAGGGGAGACAAGTCATCGAGCACTTGGTATCTTGACAGTGGATGCTCTCGACACATGACGGGAGAAAAGAAGCTGCTACAATCCATTCGACCAAAAGAAAAGGGATCGGTGACCTTCGGAGACAACAGCAAAGGGATCATAGAAGGCATCGGCTCAATCGGTATATCTAACTCTACTATTATTGATGATGTACTTCTTGTGAAAGGGCTTAAACATAACCTCCTAAGCATTAGTCAATTGTGCGATAGGGGTTATGAAGTCAAATTCACACCACACGATTGCACTGTATCACTCACAACTGACAAAACCATTAGTTTCAAAGGTTATAGAAGTGAAAATGTTTACAAGGTCGATTTAAAGATTTCATCTTTTTCAAAAATAAAAAGCCTTGTAACATTAAATGTTGATGACAACATTCTTTGGCATAGACGACTTGGTCATGTTGGGATGAGCACCATAGAAAAACTTTTAAAACTTGACCTAGTTTCCGGAATGCCAAAGCTGAATTTAAAATTAGATTCTTTTTGTGATGCTTGTCAACTTGGTAAACACACAAAGGAATCTTTCAAAAATAAAAATTTTGTATCCACTTCTATGCCCCTTGAATTACTTCACCTAGATTTATGTGGTCCCTCGAGGACAACTAGTCTAGGAGGAAAATCTTATGCTTTTGTCATTGTAGATGATTTTTCACGTTTTACTTGGACATTGTTTTTAGCCCACAAAAATGATGCCTTTGATCATTTCAAAATTTTTGTCAAAAAGGTTGAAAATGAGAAAAATCTTTTGATCAAACAAATCCGTAGTGACCACGGAACGGAATTTCAAAATGAAAATTTTTCAATTTTTTGTCAAAGCAAAGGCATTGGTCACAACTTTTCTTGTCCAAGAACTCCTCAACAAAACGGTGTCGTTGAGAGGAAGAATAGGACCCTAGTAGAGATTGCAAGGACCATGCTATGTGAGCATTCTCTACCAAAATATTTTTGGGCTGAAGCAATGAGTTCTGCTTGTTACATCATCAATCGCGTATCAATAAGGCCAATTCTCAAGAAAACTCCATACGAACTATGGAGAGGGAGAAAGCCTAACATTTCTTACTTCCGCGCTTTTGGATCAAAATGCTTCATCCACAACAATGGTAAGGACAACCTGGGTAAGTTCGATGCTAAATCGGACAAAGGTATCTTTCTTGGTTACTCTACTTCTAGCAAAGCATATAGAGTCTTTAATAAACGTACTTTACTAGTTGAAGAATCTATTCATGTCATATTTGATGAAACTAACCCTTGCTTGCCTAGAACTGTTGTTTCTGATGATGATGATATAGATATCCTTGGCGAAAAGTTGGAGTCCACAAGCCTAGATGATGTTCCTAAAGATCAAGAGGACGCACCTCTTCCGAAGGAGTGGACTACACACAAGGATCTTCCCATGGACCTCATCATTGGTAGCCCATCGAAGGGAGTATCTACTCGCTCTTCTAATATGTGCAATTATCTTGCTTTTCTTTCTCACATAGAGCCTAAGAACATAGAAGAAGCTTTACTTGATGATTCTTGGATTATTGCTATGCAAGATGAACTAAATGAATTTAGAAGGAATAAAGTTTGGAATCTTGTACCTAGACCCACTGATAGACCTATCATAGGAACTAAATGGGTATTTAGGAACAAGTTAGATGAGCATGGTACAATCACTAGAAATAAAGCTAGGCTAGTAGCTAAAGGATATAGTCAAGAAGAGGGAATTGATTATGATGAGACTTATGCCCCTGTTGCTAGACTAGAATCCATTCGCATGCTACTTGCTTTTGCTTGCTCTAGAGACTTTAAATTGTTTCAAATGGATGTTAAAAGTGCTTTTCTTAATGGTGATTTGAAAGAAGAAGTGTATGTTGAGCAACCTGTTGGTTTTGAAGATGTGCACTTATCTGATTATGTGTATAAACTTGATAAGGCTTTGTATGGTTTGAAACAAGCTCCTAGAGCTTGGTATGAGAAATTATCTACCTTTTTGCTGTCTAATGGTTTTTGTAGGGGTAAAGTTGATATTACCTTATTTACCTTGACTAAAAATAATGATTTGCTGATAGTACAAATATATGTAGATGATATTATTTTTGGTGCTACTAATGAACACTTGTGTAGAGATTTTTCTAAGCTTATGCAGGATCACTTTGAGATGAGCATGATGGGCGAGCTCAACTACTTCCTTGGTCTCCAAATCAAGCAATGCAAGGATGGTTTCTTTGTCAACCAAGGGAAGTACATCAAGGAGATGCAAAAAAAGTTTGGGATGGAGTCTTCCAAAGCCTCATCCACACCTATGAGCACGACAGTCAGACTCGACAAAGATGAGGGAGGTAAACCTGTTGACCAAAAGTTATTTCGTAGCATGATTGGCTCCCTACTCTATGCGACTGCTAGTAGACCTGACATTATGTTTAGTGTTTGCTTGTGTGCACGATTTCAATCATGTCCAAAGGAATCACACTTATTCGCCTTAAAACGCATTTTCAAATATCTTTCAAATACTCCAAATCTCGGATTATGGTATTCTAAGAACTCATTTTTCGATTTAAAAGCTTACTGTGATGCCGACTTTGGAGGAAATAAGGTGGATAGAAAGAGCACTAGTGGAACTTGTTTCTTTTTGGGAAATTGCTTGGTGTCATGGTTTTCTAAAAAGCAAAACTGTGTTGCACTTTCAACGACCGAGGCCGAGTATATGGCTGCCGGTAGTTGTTGTGCACAAATTCTTTGGATGAAGTATCAATTACTCGACTATGGTGTTACTTTTTCAAAAATTCCAATCTTTTGTGATAATACAAGCACCATATGTCTAACAAAGAATCCAGTTCAACATTCTCGTACTAAACATATTGACATTCGACATCATTTCATTCGTGATCACATTGAGCAAAATGATGTTGAACTTCACTATGTTGACACCAAGAATCAAATTGCTGATATTTTTACAAAACCACTAGATGAATCTACTTTTACTCGTTTGCGTGGTGAACTTGGCATGATTGAGTTGTAAACACTAGTCGAATACTCTCGTACATATTTGTTAAATTGAGAGGGAGTATTATTAATGTGAGCATTATAATGTCGGATAATACAAATTAATTGTATTTATCCATAATTATGGCTCAACATTCATTTATGTGCTAAATATTTTAAATTTTAGGTGTTCCTCATCTTGGCTACTTCGGAATCCACCGAACGTGTTCGGATCGTCCGAACCGAGCCATAGAGAGTCGCGGGATGCGGATTCTTAGATTATGTTTTTTGTTATTTTTGTTTATTTTATCTTTATGCATCATTGTATAAAAGACTTGCATTTATTAGTGGATATTTTACCTGTTTATTTGTCTCTCTTTATGCTTATGTCTTTTTGCTTATCACAAAAAGGGGGAGAATTTATTTGGTTAAAATTGCTATTAATTGGTTATTAAATTCGCCTTAATTCAACCTCTTAGACTTGTTATTTGATTAAGGGGGAGTTATTTAATAACCATTTCGATTATGTTGATTATTGTTATCTCAATTTTTAACCAAGTTTTGTGATCATCAAAAAGGGGGAGATTGTTACGCCTTAAACGCATACAAATCTCGAGGATGAGATTAATGTTTTTAATGCTGTAACATATCCCAAAGTTTTTGTTTTGATGATACCAAAACTTGGCTTAAAAATGTACTAATGTTTTATATTGAGGTATGCAGGAAATTAAGAACAAAGTTACGTTCGGAAGATCCGACATTCGGTTCGGACGGTCCGAAATTATGCAATTCAGAAGCAAAATAGAAGCTGTTCGGAAGCTGCGAGGAGAGCGTTCGGACGTTCCGAAGACGTGATCGGACGTTCCGAACACAAGCAATCAAATCACTTCAATGCGGAGACAAATTGATATGACTGATTGATCGAGTAAGATTTCGGACGCTACGAAGGACATTTCGGACGCTACGAAGTGTTGAAGATTTCAAATCTCCGGAAACGCGGGAATGTTCGGACGGTACGAACTTGAGTTCGGACCTTCCGAAGCTGTTCACACACTGTCTGAAAGAACTGTTCGGAAGATACGAAGCTGGATCGGTCCCTCCGAAGCATATGTTCGGACCCTACGAAGTCAAGAACGGACGATCCGAAGTCATCCCAAAATTACGGAAATTGATTTCAATCACATCGGACGTTCCGAAGCATAAACAGAAGATCCGAACCTTGGCGTCCAAGACTAGTATAAATAGGCCTTTGAGGATGCATTTTCAAAAAATCCACTCCACTCTCTCTTGTCTCTTACAAAGCTTTCTACTCTCTCTTGTGTGCGTTGATTAAAAGAGTTGTAATATCAAAAGAGTTGTAGAAAAAGAGTGAAAGTAATACTCTCGAGTGGGTTGTAAAGTTCGTGGCTATCCTTGGAGCCCTCAAGGCCAAGTAGACGCATCGAGGCGTGGTTGTAAAAGCTAGCTTGGAGCTCCTAAAGCCAAGTCGATATAGTGATACCTCGATCCTCATCGAGAAGGGGAGACGTAGACGATTCTTCGTCGAACTTCCATAAACATCTCTATCCCTCTTTACTTTACGCATTTACTTTACTACGCATTTATTTTACGCACTTACTTTACGCATTCATTTTATTTGTGATTGTCCCTCAAGTCTTCCGCTTGCAATTTTTGCAAACTCGTTTTTAAAACGCTAAAGGGCCTAAAAGAACCTATTCACCCCCCCCCCCCCCCTTTAGGTTCTTCAGTAAGCCCGAATAAAGGATTCTGTCCTGAATCACAAAGAGTTGTGAACCCACGGCTAGCTGTATCCATGAACCATTGAGGGTCACACAAGTACTGGATTGTTTGTTCCCGTTGAGAGAATAAATTCAAAAGTTGAATTTATATTATATAGTAAATTCAAGGAGTTGAATTTATGATAATTAAATTTTGAGAGAATAAATTCAAAGAGTTGAATTTATAAAATTTGAGAATTTAATTTATTAAACTCAAATGTTGGGTTTATTAAATATTAAATTTTGGAGGTGATGTAAATTCAAGTAGTTGAATTCATAATTTAAATAATAAATTCAAATGTTGAATTTATAATGTATTTAATTTATTAAGCTCAAAAGTTGAGTTGATAATTAATAAATTAAATGTGGTGTGTATTATGTTTAATGGGCTTGTAGGAGTACAAGTCCAACATAATAAATAATTAAAGTTTTAATGGGCTTTAATTAAATTAATTAAACTAGTTGGACTAGCCCAATTAATTAAATCAAGCCCATTAATGTTAATTATGTAATTAGGGTTTAATTTATTATAAATAACACATTTAACCATCTAAACCCTAGCCACCAAACAACCTCACGTGAGCCTCCATTCCAAAGTGAGAAATTCGGCCACCTTGATTTATGGTTAGGGTTTGAGCCGTCTCTCAATTTTTCTCTCCTATGCAAAAGTTCTTCTAAATTTCTAGTGCAATTTAGAAGAGGAATAAATCTTCTAGTCGTGGACCTAATTAGAAGAATCGAAGAAAGTTCGTAGGGAATCATCAAGAGCTAATCCGTTCATACCGGATCAGTTGGAGCCAAGTGATTTAATTCACAAAGGTATAATTTTCAACTCCCTATGAATGTTTTGTTAAAATCATACGAGCGTCCAAACAAATTTTGATTGTCAAAATAAATAAAAATTTTAAAACTTCCGCTGCGTTTGGGCGTGTAGAAAACCGGATCCAACAAAACATGCCTTGATGATTTGAAGACAAGAACGATACAAATGGAGATCTGAATGAAGTTTTTCTCTTGCAAACCAAGGGGAACCGAAGCCTTCAGCTGCTATATTCTGAAAACGAGGGCTCTGAGGGTGTCGGCTGTGGTGGGATTTAGGTTTAGGTTAATTGTAGTTTAGGTGTTAATTATATAGAGAAAATAATAATTAATGGACTCTAATTAAATAATTAAAAGTTTAAAAGAGTTTTAAGCCCAACAAGCTTAAAAGTAGGCCCATTAAACCCGAACACACTCTCGTAAAATATTTCGAGTTGAAAAGATTTTTAAAATGTTAGCTGAACCCTTAAAAAGTCTCCCGATTCGCTAAAATTTACGTACCGTTAAAAAAATAAAGTCTCGCGGGTAAAAATACCATAATAAAATCCTAATTTAGAAAAATACACTTAAAATGCTCTAAATTAATTTATAAAAATTAATCGTGTAATAAAATAATTTTCCTGAAAATTCCCCGGTCTCCGATCCTCGTTCGAACGTGAAATGCAACTTAAAAACTTTAATGCACGAACTTTTGAAATGTAATGAAATAAACATGCTATATTACCACTTCTTAAATAAGTCTCTATTAATTATCTCAAAACTCCATCTCCGGACCGGCCTCACTTATTTAACTGAAAAAGTAACAATTAAACTACTGCGTAAAATAAATAAATTCAAAGAAAAGAATTTAAATACTCATGCAATTAAATTACTAGAAATTATGCATGGCTTAAACGCAGTCCAAATTACGGGTTCTACAATCCTTCCCCCCTTAAAATAAATTTCGTCCTCGAAATTAAAACTCACCAAATAATTCGGGATACCGACTCCTCATTTCTGGCTCAGACTCCCATGTAGCTTCCTCTTCTGCATGGTTGAGCCATTTGACTTTGACTCGCCTAAACAACTTGTTCCGAAGTTTCTTCTCCTGTCTGTCTAAGATCTGCACTGGTCTCTCCTCATAAGACAGGTTCGGAGTAAGTTGCAACGGTTCAAAATTCAGCACATGCGAAGGATTCGCCATGTACTTTCTTAGCATGGAGACGTGGAACACATTGTGTACTCCGGCCAGATTCGGCGGAAGAGCCACACGATACGCTAGCGTCCCTACTCTGTCAAGGATCTCAAACGGTCCAATGAATCTCGGACTGAGCTTCCCTTTCTTCCCAAATCTCATGACACCCTTCATAGGTGCCACTTTCACGAAGACATGATCGCCCACTGCAAACTCTAAATCTCTCCTCCGCTGATCGGCATAACTCTTCTGTCGGCTCTGAGCAGTCCTCATCCTATCCCGGATCTTGACTACTACATCTGCTGCCTGCTGAATAATCTCTGGACCCAACTCTGCTCTCTCTCCTACTTCATCCCAATGAACAGGAGATCTGCACTTGCGGCCATACAGTGCTTCATACGGAGCCATACCAATAGAAGACTGGAAGCTGTTGTTGTAGGTGAACTCAACCAGTGGCAGGTTAGACTCCCAACTCCCTGAGAAATCAATGACGCAAGCGCGGAGAAGATCCTCAAAAATCTGAATAACTCGCTCCGACTGTCCATCTGTCTGCGGATGAAAGGCTGTGCTAAACAGCAACTTCGTACCCAAAGTCGAATGCAAACTCTTCCAAAATGAGGAAGTGAATCTAGGATCTCTGTCGGATACGATAGAAACTGGAATGCCATGGAGTCGGACTATCTCTCGGATATACAGCTCTGCATACTGAATCATGGTGAATGTCGTCTTAATAGGTAAGAAGTGCGCTGATTTGGTAAGACGATCTACAATCACCCAAATGGCATTCGATCCTCTAGCTGACTTCGGCAAACCGGTCACAAAATCCATGGTGACGTTCTCCCATTTCCACTCAGGAATAGGAAGAGGCTTGAGCAAACCTGCTGGTCTCTGATGCTCGGCCTTCACTAACTGACAGGTCAGACACTCGGACACAAATCGTCTGATGTCCTTCTTCATACCCGGCCACCAATACAATAACTGCAGATCTTTGTACATCTTCGTACTCCCAGGGTGAATGGAGTACGGGGACGTATGGGCCTCTGATAAGATGTCTGCTCGGATAGAATCACTGCTAGGAACCCATATCCTGCCTCGGTATCTCACAATACCGTCGCTGACTGAATACAAAACACTGCCCTTGGCTTCATCTCTCTTCTTCCACTGTGCCAACTGATCATCTGCGGCCTGACCACTGCGAATACGGTCCAAAAGAGAAGACTGAATGGTCAAGGTAGATAGACGTGGAACTCTACCTTGAGGATAAGTCTCAAGATCGAACTTCTGCATCTCAATCTGATGAGGTTTCTGCATCGTCAAGTGAGCCATCACTGCGACTTTTCTGCTCAAAGCATCCGCAACTATATTAGCTTTACCCGGGTGGTAGCTAATGTCACAATCGTAGTCTTTCACAAGCTCCAACCAACGCCTCTGACGCATGTTCAGCTCCTTCTGCGTAAAGAAATATTTGAGGCTCTTGTGGTCGGTAAAGATCTGGCATTTCTCTCCATACAGATAATGCCTCCAAATCTTCAAAGCAAAAACTACTGCTGCTAACTCCAGATCATGGGTAGGGTAGTTCTTCTCATGGATCTTTAGCTGTCGAGAAGCATACGCTATCACTCTCCCATCCTGCATCAGAACTGCACCTAAACCAAGCTTCGAAGCATCGGTATAAAGGACAAACTCACCAGATCCTGACGGTACAGCCAAAACGGGTGCTGAGATAAGAGCTTGCTTCAAAGTATCGAAGCTCTTCTGACACTCCTCGCTCCACACAAATTTCACATTCTTCTTGGTCAGTGCTGTGAGTGGAACGGCAATGGATGAGAATCCCTGGATGAACTTCCTGTAATATCCTGCCAGCCCAAGAAAACTGCGGATCTCGGATGCATTCTGAGGCACAACCCAATCTCTGACTGCTGCAACTTTTGCGGGGTCTACCTCAATACCACTACTGGAAACAATGTGGCCTAGGAACGCCACCTTCTCTAACCAGAATTCGCACTTGCTGAACTTCGCGAACAACTTATGCTTCTGCAAAGTCTGCAACACTGTGGTCAGATGCCTGCTGTGCTCCTCCCGACTCTTGGAGTAGACGAGGATGTCGTCTATGAAAACTATCACAAACTGGTCGAGGTACGGCTGAAATACGCGATTCATGAGATCCATGAAGATCGCTGGCGCATTCATCAGACCGAACGGCATCACAAGGAACTCATAGTGACCATAACGAGTCCTGAAAGTTGTCTTTGAGACATCAGCATCTCTCACTCTCAACTGATGATAACCAGAACGCAGATTTATCTTAGAGAAAATCGAAGCTCCCTGCAACTGATCAAACAGATCCTCAATCCTCGGAAGTGGGTATTTGTTCTTAACTGTAACCCTGTTCAACTCCTGATAGTCAATGCAAAGCCTCATCGAGCCATCCTTCTTCTTAACAAACAAGACTGGCGCGCCCCATGGTGAAAAGCTCGGGCGAATGAACTCCTTGTCGAGAAGTTCCTGAATCTGCTTTTTAAGCTCTGCCATCTCTGTCGGTGCTAATCGGTACGACGCTTTGGATATCGGAGCCGTACCTGGCATAAGCTCAATGGAAAACTCCACCTCTCTCTCAGGTGGCATACCAGAGACGTCTTCGGAAAAACGTCTAAGAAATCTCGGACAATCGGAACATCTGAGGCTGACTGGCTGGGTTCTTCGGGGACAGATAAAAAGGTCGCTAGAAATGCTCGACACCCTCTATGCATGAGTTTCCTAGCCTGAACATATGGAATAATGCACGGTAACGAAAAGTACCTGTCCGGCTCAAATAAGAACTGCTCCATTCCAGGCGGTCGGACAAGAACATATCTCCGCTGGAAGTCGATCAATACTCTGTTCTTCAATAACCAGTCCATCCCTAGGATGATGTCGAATTCCGGCATCGGTAGCACAATCAGATCCGCATATACAAGCTTACCGTGCAGCTCAAGGTCTATATCTCGGATAACATTGGTGGCTGCCATCTCCTCGCCTGACGGCAACACTACTGAAAAAGCTATGTCTAGCCCAATGGTCTTGATCTTCAGAAAGTTTGCAAAGACCTCCGATATAAACGAGTGAGTGGCCCCTGAATCTATCAAGGCCTTGGTAGCTTTGCCGGCTATGAAAATTCTCCCTGAAAGTTCGGAATACTAAGCAGAACCCAAGATTACGAGAGCTAAGCTTATAGGCATGCAAATGTCAAAGTTCTTCTATCTAAGTCCCGAAAATAATACTAAGCAGAGCATGCAACCCTATTGAATTTCTAAGTTCAAATCTAAATCCCGATTCCCAAAACACGGAAATTCAATAATAATTCAAAGCTTAAAGGTACCTGTCAATAACATGGTCTCAGGGTTTGTTTCCGCGGCATGGAGAGCGAAAACTCTGCCCTGAGTAGGCAGATTCCTCTGAGGGCACTGCAGCAACATGTGGTCTGTACTGCCACACTTAAAACACTTTCCTGATCCAGCCATACATGCTCCAGGATGGCGACGTGAGCACCTGGGACAGACTGGAATCTCCTGAGTCCTCGGGGCTGGGCGTCCCCGCTGCTGCTGCTGCTGCTGGCCTCGGTTCCTAGGCGGTCCATGATACGGCCTCTTATTCTGCTGCTGATGCTGATGAGGAGGAGGGCGGTGCGGTGCCTGGATTGGGCGCTTGCCCTGGCGGTCTCTCTCGATGTCCCGCTGATCCTGCTCTGCGGCTAAGGCTTTGGAGACCGCAATCTCATAAGTAGTAGGGTCGGATACCCTAACATCACGGCGCAAGATCGGCCGTAGTCCCACCAGAAAATGCATCATCTTTGCTCTGGCATCTTTTGCTATCAGGGGCACAAAGTGACAGCCCCTCTCGAACTTATGGATGAACTCCGTAACAGTCATATCACCCTGTCTCAAGCTCATAAACTCCGTGGTCAACCGGGTGCGCACTTCTTCAGTAAAGTACTTGGAGTAGAAAACCTCTGTGAAACGAGCCCATGTCAGCGTAGCCAAGTTCAAGGCTACCGAAGCTCCTTCCCACCACAAGAGGGCATCACCACTGAATAAATAGGTGGCACATCGAACTCGGTCAGTGTCCCCTAGCTCCATAAACTCGAAAATAACCTCGAGGGATTTGATCCATCCCTTGGCAACCATGGGGTCAGATGTCCCTGAGAACTCCTTCGGGCGCATTTTCATGAACCTCTCATAAACAGCCTCGGGCCCTGTCGGCCTGGCTGCGGCTGCGGCTACGGCTGCGGCATTGCCCCCCGCAAACTGGGCAAAGAACTGTGCCATCCCAGCTAACATCTGGGCATTCATGTCCGGCGGGGGCGGTGGAGGAGGTGGAGGAGGAGGAGGAGGAGGTGTCTGCCTCTCTTGTCTCTGATCGTCGTCCTCGTGACGGTGCTCGCCACCACCTCTCGAGCGTCCAACTAGGCGTCTAGGGGGCATACTGTTCCATACAAAACCCGTACGTAACTAACATGCATAATTCCATAATTTATTATAACTGAACACTGAAATACTGAAAGTCTGGAAGCATGCAGACAAAATAAATTCATGCTATAAATAAACTGCTGAAAAAAATGCTGAACTGTAAAACTTACAGACCGAAGACGTGGCTTCGTGAGCTTCTCGCAGTCAGTAGTAGTGAAACCCTATACAGAACCACCGCTCTGATACCAACTGTAAAGGCCCTAAAACTGCTTGCTTTAAAATTTGCGGAAAATTAAAAATTTTCTTTTTAAAAGAACTTAAATGGCCTTACTCATAAAACCAACTGATGAATCAAGTTCAATGTTTAAAATAAAAGCAGCGGAATGAAATAATTGTTTGTCCACAATAACAATTTAAAAATGTCCAATGACTGATAAAAATTTGTTTGCGGAATAAAATAAACACTGCTGCACTGAGGTCCTCGGGTGCCACTACTGCCGACCCAAGCTGGCTCACTGGTCCCCGCCCTCGGCCCTGACCTCATCAGTACCTACAACAATCAAGTCTAGTGAGCCTAAAGACTCAGCATGCATATATCGCAGGTAACGAGTAAAATCTGAAGTAAAATATGCATGGGATAAAATATCATGTCATGAGGCATACTGAAAATAATCTGTACTCATGCTGAAAATAAACTGATCGGAGCAATTATAATACGTGCATAACTGAACTGATAATCACAGTAAAAATATTTGCTCCTTGGAGCATGTACTGAAATAACTGATAAAATTTTCTGTTGAGATTATGTTTTACGCCTGTGGCCACTGCACTAAGCTGAACTGATCGGTAACTGACTACCGGGGAGCCTGGAACTGAGCTGGCGGTCACTGAAGACTCGATGGTACCATCCTGAACTGATCGGTCACTGGCGACCGGGTGGTACCAACCTGAACTGAGCGGTCACTGGCGACCGTATAAATAATGCTCCCACATAGTGAATGCACCACAAGCCATATCGCATAAATCTCAAAAATAATCATTTTCTGTTTTCATGCACGTAATATAATTAAATAGCATAATTAAATATGAACAATTTCGATCTTCTTACATTAAAATCATGTACTTGCTATATTTAAAAATACCTATATGACTTGATTGAAGAGTGAAAGAAGATATAAACATGCCTTGGTTTGTTTTGACAGAAAACAAACAAAATAATGACGCGGCGCGGCGGAGACGGAGTGCTCTTCACTTCCTCCCTTAATTCCTTTAAATTAAGCATGCACCATAATTATTATAATAGCGTAAAAATCGTAAACGTGATGCATGAACATTTCAAAAATATTATGATTTGTGCTCAGGGCGCTGCTAGGACTAAAATCTCACCCCGGGTGCAAAATGACCATTTTGCCCCTGGAAACCCGAAAATTATCGTTTCAACCCTGGACCTCTAAAATTGACCCGAAGCTAACCAAACTCCTTAAAATATCCCAAAACATTTTTAAAATATTCTTAGACGTAAATTCGAGCCCAAAAATCAACTTAATCTATTCGTTTTAAAAAAACTTGGACCGGAGTCCCGGTTTTAATCCGATTCGACTCGAAACTGAACCAAATTCTTCCCAACTTTCCACTATGTCTTAAAAACACTTAATAGACCCTAGACAAATGTCAATAAGCTACTAATCCACGGCTGCAATTTCCAGAACCTAACTTCATCTCTCGGTCCTATCTCATTATGCCACCTCACATGCACATATCCCTCAAAAGCTCTCGCCTCAAGCTTCCCTTTCATTCCAGCCACATACCAGCCTATCAAGGACTTAGACCAGACCCCAAGCCACCTAACCGCACTAAGCTTTCAGCCCCATGCACTCATCTAACCACAAAAAAAAAAAACCGAGACATCACTCCCGAAACCAATTCACTCATAACTCCCCTCCCGACTTCTAGGAAAAGACCAGAGGCACTCTTGCATTTCCAGACCATGGTTCAGACCCACCAGAGTCTATCCATGATCTAGAATCACCATTGCACCACCAACCCGAGCCTATCCCTCGATCTGGAACAAGGCAGCGTGAACCCCTTCTCTTCTACACCCCTCGGCCCATCGCTCCAACATCTAGAATTTTACACCAGCCCCTTGACACCCCAAACCAGCTCTAAGCTGTCCCGTAGCATCAAAATAACAACAACCCTTTGCACCCAATTCAGAGACCGTGTGTAACAACAAAAGAATGAGGGATACAAAATTTATTTTTTTCGAAAGTTCTCTTCCCTGCGGCTGGACCGAACTACTGCATGTATCATACACACAACTGATATATATACATATTTATTACGTGAGTGATGCAGCAAAAGGGGATACAAAACATGCCTTGATGATTTGAAGACAAGAACGATACAAATGGAGATCTGAATGAAGTTTTTCTCTTGCAAACCAAGGGGAACCGAAGCCTTCAGCTGCTATATTCTGAAAACGAGGGCTCTGAGGGTGTCGGCTGTGGTGGGATTTAGGTTTAGGTTAATTGTAGTTTAGGTGTTAATTATATAGAGAAAATAATAATTAATGGACTCTAATTAAATAATTAAAAGTTTAAAAGAGTTTTAAGCCCAACAAGCTTAAAAGTAGGCCCATTAAACCCGAACACACTCTCGTAAAATATTTCGAGTTGAAAAGATTTTTAAAATGTTAGCTGAACCCTTAAAAAGTCTCCCGATTCGCTAAAATTTACGTACCGTTAAAAAAATAAAGTCTCGCGGGTAAAAATACCATAATAAAATCCTAATTTAGAAAAATACACTTAAAATGCTCTAAATTAATTTATAAAAATTAATCGTGTAATAAAATAATTTTCCTGAAAATTCCCCGGTCTCCGATCCTCGTTCGAACGTGAAATGCAACTTAAAAATCTTAATGCACGAACTTTTGAAATGTAATGAAATAAACATGCTATATTACCACTTCTTAAATAAGTCTCTATTAATTATCTCAAAACTCCATCTCCGGACCGGCCTCACTTATTTAACTGAAAAAGTAACAATTAAACTACTGCGTAAAATAAATAAATTCAAAGAAAAGAATTTAAATACTCATGCAATTAAATTACTAGAAATTATGCATGGCTTAAACACAGTACAAATTACGGGTTCTACATCTTGAATGTATTTTATAAATGACAAAATGATTTTGTGGATGTATTGAACCGATTGAAATGTATGGTTTGACCACTGCACCGACTTTAATATATGGTATATAAATTTATATGACTTTATATATATGAAATGACCATTATAAATATTTGATCTAACCGACAAATATTTGATCGAACAAACTGAAACATTTTATTTAACTTATTGAACTGACTGAAATATATTGTGTAACTAACTAAACCGATTGAAATACATAATCTAATCCCACTGAAATACTATACATGTGTTATTTGAAATGTATGATTTTATAAATTTGAAATATTTATATAAATATATACATACATATATATATATATATATATATATATATATATATATATATATATATATATATACACACACATATATATGAAATGCATTCAATCATACTAGATATGTAACGTCCTGAACCACATGCATGCAAGTTATCAAATTCATTATGTATTATATTAAATTGTTTTAATGCATTAAATGCATGTTTATTGCATAAATATGTGTTTTAATTAATGTGTTATTAAATTTCATGTATTAGGGTATTAAGTTGCATTTCGTGCTCGAACGAGTAACGTAGACCGAGGATAATCAGGAAAATATTTTTATTGAATAATTACTTTTAATTATTTATTTTAAGGCATATTAAGTGTGAATTTTGAAAATGGGTCTTGGTTGGATATTTTTACTCGTCGGGCCGTATTTTAAACCGATACACAAATTTTATCGATTCAGATAACTTTTTATGGGTTCGGGAAATATTTTCAAAAACATATCAAAACGAAATATTTTTTGGAAGTGTTTGGACTTGGTGGGTTTATTTTAGTACTTAGTGGACCCAAAATTCTTTTTAAAATTCATTTAATTTGACTAGGGTCCATTTATACATGTATTATCTATTTAAAACCCTACCCTCCAGCCCTAACCCTACCCTAATCCATTCAGCCACCCACTCCATAGCAACAGCCACATTTTTGAAGCTCTCTTCAGTTATAAGTCTCGGTTTTCTCTCAATTTTTCAAGCAAGCTTTTTTCTCGCCTCTCCGGTGCTAGCCCTACGCGCGTATCTTCGAGTTTTTTATCATAAAAACTTTAAGGCACATCATGTATATTATTTTTCTCATCATTCACGTCGTATATATGCTTATATGTGTGCTATGCATGTATAATGCTCGTTCCTTGCATGATATCACGTTTATGCATTCAGTTTGTCATGAAATGCATATGTTTATGCATATATCTCATGTTTTGTGATTCTTTGGGCAAGGGGCGGTCTGTTAGAGTAGGTGCCCATCGAGCCAAGTATTGACCAAGGGTTCACATTGAAACTCTATGTATAAACAATCTTTATTTTAATAATATTAGAAATTATTGTTTTGGCACATCTTTATCTGTATACCCATGCTTGTTGCATAAATAAAGTCCTTGAATATACAAATAGTAGAAAGAAGATGAGATGCTCATATGATGAGTGTCATGAAACTCATATTTGGAATACTGTATATTCTTAACAGTTCCTAGTCAATTCAGCCGCCGCTAAGAAGGATAAAAGCCGCTCGAGTTTTAGACTAGTATCTACGATGTGAGTAACATGTTTCATTGGTAGGAGACATTGTGATGTCCGAGCATGCAGATAGATGCTCCTTATAGAGTGCACTGAATAACCCTCCATAAAGGACTTTCTAAGTGGTTCTCACTTATCGAGTGAAAAAGTCCTAGTTTATGGTTGTACACCATTAGTCCTTATGACCCGGGACAACATTGTGACTCTATATGCTAGCATTGCACTTTGACTTGTTTACCGACTCATATGACCCTCAGGTGGCAAGGTTGGGTGTTCTCTCGAAACATATATGAGTCTATGCATTGTAGTCGGGGATTCACTACTTACCTTTGGGTATGGATATCCTATGTGATCTCATGTGTATGTAGTTTGAAATCTCTGATCAGAGTGTTGGTGGTAATTAAGAAAGGGGTTTCTTAGATTACACCATCGATGCAACTACTACATGACAAATAATATTGATTCTTTGACAACTCTCGATATACCAATAGTTGTCGAATCGGTCGGCATATATGAGTTAAAGGTACCGTACTGTACGCTAACTATAATGGATTGATTCTTGCATGCACTATCATTTGATACCTAGGGAATCATGTAAGCGATGTTGGTAGGTGTTGATTATGATTGGTTGGGTACTATCAGACTTGAGTTCTGACGTTCTTATTATCAAAGATTCGATAAATAAGAATGGAGCAACTGGGGTATGTTCATATAAGGACATGTTTAGTCCTGAATCACATTGAGATAAGAACTCACTGCTAATTGTATCAATGAAACATTGAGGGTCACACAGTGTTAACTTTCTAGATCCCATTGAGAAGTAAAATAAATCAATGTGTTGAACGGCTCATAAATGAGTTTATAAACACAAAGAAAAATAGAAGTATGACTTCTATAAGAGGATTATGGGGAATGTAACTTTTAATTTGTGGAAGTGTTCTTAAATTAAAAGTTGCCTCAAATAAATAATGTATTTGAAAATTGTGATTTTCATAAACATTGTTATGGACTAAATTAAATTAATTCAAGTGTTGAATTGATTAAACACTAGTTGACCTAGTAGAGTCCAAATAATTAAATTAATTTTAAGTGTTGAATTAATTAAATAATATTGGGTTTTGAAGAGCCCAATTGGAAATAATTATTCAAATAGTGGGCTTGAGTAAATTCAAGTAAAGATTTAATTGATCTCAAATGTGTTTGAGATATTTAAATAAAAGTCCATGGACTTTGTAAATGTTACAAACCTAAAATAATATGCATGGGGAGGTGAAGAGTTGAGAGACAACTTTTTCAATAAACAAGGCATGTGTCTCATTTGCACTTTAACTTTTTAAAGCACCAAGAAAAATTTTCCTCACCTTCTATCCTCTTGTAATGGCCGAAACTTTCCATCGATTTTTCTTCAATTTTCGCTTCTTCAATTGTTGAGGAAATCATATACTTCTCAAAGAAAAATCCTCTAATTTTTCTAGTGCAAAATTAGAGGGGATCTTCCTTGTTAGTTGTGGAACTAATTTGAAGGAATTTGAGCAAGGAGTGCGCAAGGGAAGCTTGTAGATTGCTTACCTTCAAGAGCCAAGTTGTTTACAATTTATTTGGAGCCAATAATCAATCTTTGTGATTGATAGATACATTTCTTAACACACTATGTATGAAATTTTTTGTATTTTGGTATTTGCTACACACACACTAGTGGGTGCTCGGTTTTTCTTGCTTGAAAAATATGATTTTTCGAAAATTTTGTTGCGCATCCTGGCACTGTAACCGATCCCCTTTTAAGTGGTGTCAGAGCTAAGGTTACTTTTATGTGTAGCAAATACATGATATTATATTGTGGTCAATTTCTAACAACATGATATAATCGTCGCAAAAATTCAAATGACAAATGAGGGCTATTTTTCGGCCCCATGTTGCCACCCATTTCAGGCATATTAGGCTGACCGAAATGCCCCTCCATTTTAATATAATAAAAAAAATATTTTTTGGCCGGAATCCCGCGACGGAGCTCTGGCAACGACGATGACGAATAGGGTTTCCAAAAGTGTTTTGGAATATCAAAGTGTCATGGGCCTTGAGTTGTTGGGCCATTAGATGCTCAACATAATTTGTGAAATTAAAATGGGCCAAAATATTTTTGGTAAAAAATGTCTTATTGGGCCTTTAAGTTTAAATCAATAAAATTTGAGTTCCGGGGAACGATGAGATGTATCCCTATTTGCCATGGATATTTATTTGTAAATATTAGTTTAGTGAAAGATCAAGATTAGAAGATAGTGGGCCATGATGATTATGAAGATCGAAGACATGTAAATATTGGAGGCTTATGTAATTGTGCATTTGCAGCACATGCATTCCCTAAGATTGGACCTAGGCTCGTGTTCGGCTCACACAGGTCATTAGTTATTGGGGCGATTGATCATCCTTATTTAGTTTATAGTTTATAATATATGCATGCACTACAAGAAAAATGCCCTACGACAACAGTTAAAAGGTCTTTTAAAACTGTTGTTAAAGTCTCTGTTGTTAAAAGCTTCGCTCAAAGACAACCGTTTTTCACCGTTGTTGTAGCTACAATTTGTGACGGTTGTTTAACGATCTTTAAAAAACCGTCGAATTTAAAATTTGCGACGGATTTACGACGGATTTATGCAAAACCGTCGCTAATATTAGAGACGGACATCAAATTCCGTCTCTAAAATGAACAACGTTCTGGAATAGTTCCTTCGCTAAAATTAGCGACGGTTTACTCATTGATTTCCGTCGCTAATTTTTTAGGTAAAATAAAAAAATTCTTACTATACAAACAATATTCTTGATCTTAACTAACGCTTAAAAATTTACCACAAATTATCGCGAAAAATTTAATCCTAAATAGAAACTGAAATCTTGTAAGAGATAAAAAAATTTAAGTGTTGTGAAGTGGTAAAATTGTATAAGAGAGAAAAATTTTAAGTGTTGTGAGATTGGTGTGGGAAATGGATCGAAAATGGTGGTATTTTATAGAGAAATTGTGCGACGATTTTATGTGATACCGTCACGAATTATGGCGGTATTTTCAAATTTTGAATTTTGGCGACAGTTTGACTAATACCCGTCGCTATATTTCGTGACGGGTATACTAAAATATTCGCTAAAATTAGCGACAGTTATAATATAACCGCCGCTACGTGAAAAAAATGCGACGGGTCTAATTTTAACCGTCGCTAAATTTAGCTACGATTAGTCGGAAAACCGTCACAAGTTTAAAATAGCGACGGTTTGGCAAAAACCATCGCTAAAATAAGCGACGATTTTAACGAAACTGTCGCCAAAATGTTTCAAACAACACTTCTCTTAATAACGGTTTTAGAAAACCGTTGCCATTTGTCCAAAAAAACACGCTAATAGACAACGGTTCATAGAACCGTTGTCATAAGCGCTCGAAGACAACGGTTTTATAGAACCGTTGTCATTGACCCTAAAAACTGTTGTCTTTGACCCCCAAAAGACAACGGTTTTATATTGCTTAAGAAATGGCTCTATGACAATGATTTTCACTAAAACCGTTGTCAAAAGTTTTTTAACAACAGTTTTAGTAAAAACCGTTGTCGTATGTGTGTTGTTGATTAAGAAATTTGTTGTAGTGATGATATATTATAAATAATGAGTATGTGCGTTATTATTATGATAATAAAAAAGTTGCATGAATCTGGAAAACATACGATCAAACATGGCGAGCTTTTAAACAAAATTAATGATGAAACATTTCAAAATTAAAAACCTTCATTTTGAATCTTAAAAATCCTCATTTTGAATAAGATCCAAAATTAATATCAAGCTCGAAAAGAGGAATTATAAAGGTGTTCATAATTTCCATTGCTTCCATCGACAATGGGTGCATGATGAACGCTACCCGTGCTCGGGGCTCGGCTCATATTATTGGGGGAGCCCTGGACACAGGAAAGCTGTGACATCCATTAACATGGTGATGTGAACTACATGGAACTCCCATGATTTCGGCTCATATTATTGAGGAAACTCATGGCGACCGTCCATTAAGGTTCGATATTGATGGGTAAGGCTTGACACGTAAAGATGAACGGCGTCATATTATTGGGTCCTAATCAAACGTGAGACAAAAATTTACGTAGATGGTTGAAAGAAGATGCAATTGAAAACTGCCTTTTAGAAATTATGTGTAGAACCCGTAAATTGGACTGCTTATAAGCCATGCATAATTCTAGTATTTAAAATTAAAATGATTTTTATCGTATGAGTATTTAAATTCTTTTCTTTAAATTTATTTATTTTACGCAGTAGTTTAATTGTTATTTTTTCAGTTAAATAAGTGAGGCCGGACCGAAGATGGAGTATTGAGATAAGTTAATAAATACTTATTTAAGAAGTGGCAATTTAGCATGTTAGTAAATATAATTTAAAAAGTTGGCATGCATGCAAGTTATTAAGCTTCTTTGGTATTTTATTTAAATTCTTTTAAAGCATAAAATGCATGTTTATTTCATTAACTTATGTTTAATTATAAAAATGCATTTTAGGCATAATTCATGCATGATAGGATTTAATTCACGAAATTCATGCATTAGAATTTCTAGATGCATTTCACGTTCAAACGAGGATCGGAGACCGGAGAATTTTCAAGAAAATTATTTTATTATACGAGTTATTTTTATAAATTAAGTTAAGGTATTTTCAAGGGTATTTCTCAAAAATGGGATTTTATTTGGGTATTTTTACTCGCAGGACTTAATTTTTTAACAGTACGCTAATTTTATCAAATCGAAGGACTTTTTTTATGATTCGGCTAATATTTTCATAATCTTTCCAACTCGAAATATTTTTCGGAAGAATTTTTGGGCCTAATGGGCCTACCCATTAGTTTATTGGACTTAAAACCCTTTTAAAACTTTTAAAATGTAAATTATGGCCCATAAGCTAATATTACCTATACAATTAAGCTACTAAAGGGGGTGTATTCAATCTAAACTTTTAATGACTTTTATGGAATTTTAAAATCTAGAGATATTCAATCTAAACTTTTAATGACTCTATATATGTTTAGTGGTATTCAACATGGATTTTGGTAGAGTTTTAAAAAGTCATGTGGTATTCAAACTTGACTTTTTAAAACTCTACAAAAGTCAAGAGGTATCCAAAAAATCCATGGATTTTCAAGGATTCTTATTTTATTATTCATGTACAAACCTTGAAGCCTTATGTACAATTGCAGAAAATCTAAAATATTCTTCCACCTATACCAAAGATTTTGATGGACTTTCTTTTTTGAAAAAGATGATATCTCTCTTTTATCTCAAGCCATCTCTAGGGTTCTTCTCTCTCTCAAAAAAATTTCTTCTATTCAAAGGTATGATTGGTCAATCTTGAATTTATTATATTGCCAATATTTATGTGTAAAAATAGATGAATTGTTGTTTTTTTCTTGAATCATTATGATTATTGTATTTCATAAATTGTTCATTTTAATAAAATTTTATTATGAACTTATAAAAATAGCTAGTGTTCATTAATATGTTGAATTGACATAAAGAATTGAAATTTTGATTTCAACAAATTGGATAGTTCATTTGTCGTTTTTCACAAATTAAATTTATTTAACCTTTAAATAAGTAAAATTTATTTACATTTTCAAAAATAAAAAAAAATTAAAATTTAATAGGTTATACATGTCCAATAATTATTTAAAAGAAATTAATAAAAAAATAAATCACAATTATAAAAGTTTACAAAAGTTTACAAAAGTCTACAAAAATCTTGAAAAAAAGTCTGTAAAAGTCTATGAAATATGTTTTACAATTCCATGAGATTCTATAAAAGTCCATCAAAATCCATCAACTCCACAAAAGTCCACCTTTTAAAAAAAGTCATTAAAAGTTTAGATTGAATACACCCCCCTAAGTGTTGTTTAACCTAAACCTAAGAGTGTTCAGCCGACACCCTCCTACCCAGCAACATTCATCCCTCGAGTTCAGAGCTTTTCTTTGAAGAAAATCTTTGGTGGTCTCTTGTTTTTTGCAAAGGAAGCTTTCGTCTTCACGTTTTTTATCATCAACATCATAAGGCACGCTTGCATTCTTTTTCTCATCACATATGCCATTAGTATATTGATATGTATGTGTTTGAGCGTGTATGTCTTGATCTAGTGCATGTTTGGTTCATTATTTTATGAAACACGCTGCATGTGCGTCCATCTCATGGTTTTCTCGATGTGTTTGCAAGGGGCCTGTCTTGTAAGGTTGCTGTGGGTTGCGAGGACTGTGAGTGATGGTATCACTCGGCTGGAACGGAGGGAGGACAATACTAAGGGAAGATCGAAAGGGTACTGCCGTGGGTTTGGTGTGCAGCATGGGTTTTAGGGGCGGTGCAGCGTCATGCTTGGATTTGGCTTAGTTTAGAAAGGTAGTTAGGTTTCTAATGGTGAGTTTAATGGTTGGACAGGTGGATGGGGAAGGGAGGACCGAAATTGTGGTTTGGGGGCCATGTGTTGTGATAGGGTTTTAGGAAATGGGTTGGCCGAGAGTTAGGAAATTTCTGCAAATTTTCAGCCGTGTGTTAGGGGGCTAATGACATGGTTTTAGGAGCATTTTAGTATGTTTAAGATATAGTAGAAAGTTGGGAAGAATTTGGTAAAGTTTCGAGTCGATTTGGTTTAAAACCGGGACTCCTGTCCAAGTTTTAAAACGAGTCGTTTAAGTTCTGATTTTGGCTTGGGTTTACGTCTAAGAACACTTTTAAAAATGTTTTGGGATATTTTAAGGAGTTTGGTAAGCTTCGGGTCGATTTTAGAGATTCAGGGGTAAAATGTTAATTTTTGGGTTTCCAGGGGCAAAATGGTAATTTTGCACCCGGGGTGAGATTTGAGTCCTGGCAGCGCCCTGAGCACAAATCATGACATTTTTAAATGTTCACGCATCACTTTTACGACTTTTACGCTATTATAATAATTATGGTGCATGCTTGGTTTACAGGGATTAAGAGAGAAAAAGTAAGAAAGTGAAGAGCACTTCGACTCCGTCGTGCCGCGTCGTTATTTCGTTTGTTTTCTGTCAAAACAAACCAAGACATGTTTATATCTTCTTTCACTCTTCAATCAAGCCATATAGATATTTTGAAATATCGCTAGTACATGATTTTAATGCAAGACGATCGAAATTGTTCATATTTAATTATGTTGGTTAAATATATTACGTGCAAAAATATTCATTTTTGAGATTTATGCGATATTGCTTGTGGTCACTTTACTATCATGATTAAATCCGGTCGCCAGTTACCGGTCCGGTCGTCAGTTACCGGTTATGAGAGCATCATTAAGTCCTGTCGTCAGTTACAGGCCCGGTCGCCAGTTACCGGTCAGTTCAGTTGTTTCACCCAGTACTGTGGCAGTGGTCTGATCAGACGTACATTACTAAGTCATGTCGCCAGTTACAGCCCCGGTCGCCAGTTACCGGTCAGTTCAGTTCAGGGACCACTTGCGTAGACCATAATCTCACCAAAAAATTTTTTACAAGTTATTTCATTACAGAGCTCCAAGGAGCAAACATTTTCACGATGATATTTTCAGTTCAGTTCAGTTATGCACGTATTATAATTACTATTGAAATGATATTTTTCGTTATGCCTCACGACATGATATTTTCACTTGCATGCGACTTTATTATTTATTTACTTGTTATTTACGATATATGCATGCTGAGTCTTTAGACTCATTAGACTTGATTGTTGTAGATACTGATGAGGTCGGGGCCGAGGGCGGGGACCAGTGAGCTAGCTTGGTCGGCAGTAGTGGAACCCGAGGATCTCATTTCAGCATTTATTATTTTTAATTCAAACCAAGTTTTTTTTTATGTTGCTGAATTATTTTTAAGTCATTATTTTACAAACATTAGATTTCTTCCGCTGCTATTTTGAATATCAAACATTTTTATCATTTTAACTTATGATTGAGACATTTTAATTATTTAAAAAGAAAATTTTAAATTTTTCCGAAAATTTTTAAGCACAAATTTTCGGGCCTTTACATTATGATTGACTGATATTATTCGGGATCATAATTTGCTAATTGGACTTACGTACCTACTGAGAAATGAGTTTCCCGTTTTCACTAGAGGGTAGTGAAAGATGTCAAAACAGTGGGAGTGAAAATTTATGAAGTAAAAGTCCATACTTTATATCTTACTAAATATATTAAAATAGTCATTAACATTTATCTGTTCTTACTTTTCAGTACAAATTTTTACAACATCTTCAATTTGCAATCGTTATCTGCAATACTTGACAAACATATTTTGACCGGACCTAATTACCTCAATTGGCTAAGAAACCTAAAAATCATCTTAAATTCGGAAAAGATAGCATATAAACTTACTGAGTCGCCCCCTGTTGAGGCTCCGACTAGCTACATTCCTGAGGAATTGTAGACTTACAAAGATTTGTGTGACCATGACTTGCGAGCAAAGTGTTATATGCAGAATTCTATGAATGATGAGCTGCAGAGGCGTTTTGAGGATGCAAAGATTGCTGCTGACATTCATTTGCATCTCAAGGAGCTCTTTGGTGAGCAGACTCGACCTCTTAGGCATGCTACCATAAAGGAGCTGATCACTTTACGCATGCGAGATGGGGCCTCGATTCATGAGCATGGCCTATAGATGATTGGGCTTGTGGACAAGATCGTTAGCATGGATCTTACGTTGCCTTCGGAGTTGACCACTGACTTGTTGCTCTAGTCTCTGCCTAGGTCATTTGATCCTTTTGTGGTGAATTTCAACATGAACAAGCTGGAGCCTACCCTTGAGGAGTTGATGAATATGCTTGTTACCTTTGACTCCACCATCAAGAAAGAGAAGTCAAATCTTTATGTGGGTTCTTCATCTGGTATGAAGACTGCTCCACCTGGGAAGGGAAAGAAGCATTCTTTCCAACGTCCCAAGAAAAATGTGCCCTTGAAGAGGCAAGCTCCGAATCCCGTTGTGGCAGCCACACCAGTCAAGGCTGACAAGACTGATTGATGATATTTGTCATCACTGCAAGAAGCCTGGACATTGAAAGCATAACTGCAGAGAATATCTTACCCAGAAAGGTTTTGAAAATGGTATGTTCTACCTTGAAGTAAACATTTCAATTAACTCTATTTCTTGGGTATTAGATACCAGCTGTGGCTCACATATCTATAATAATTTAGAGGTGATGGGAAGAAGTAGGAGACTTAGGGAAGGTGAGACCTTCTTGAAGATGGGCAATGGAGCAAGAGTTGCTGCCAAGGCCGTATGAGATGTTTACTTATTTTTGAACAATGATTTTAAGTTAATTTTGAGAGATGTTTTGTTTGTATCTGAGTTGGTGAAAAACATTGTTTCCATTTCTATGCTTGATAAAGATGGATATTATTGTTTATTTAGCAAATGTGTTTGCAAAATTTACAAAAATGAATGTTTAATTGGTACTGAAGAACTTGAAAACGATCTCTATAACTTAAAATTGAAAGATATTCCACTAAACAATGTCCAAGCAATAACAACAACAATCAAGTGACAACAAGATACTCTAAATTCAGCATGATTATGGCATGCTCGATTAGGACATATTTCCCTAAGAATGATGAACAAGTTAGTGGGAGTAGACATGTTTGATATTAATTTTCTCATGACTTGTGAATCATGTCTAAAAGAAAAGATGACCAAAATTCTCTTTAGGGGCCACATGAGGCGAGCCAAAGGGTTATTGGATTTGATCCATACCGATGTGTGCGGTTCATTTAGCATCACCACTAAGCGTGTACATGCCTACTTCATCACATTTACCGATGACTTTTCGATGTATGGGTATGTGTATTTGATGAAATACAAATCTGAAGCCTTTGAAAGGTTCAAAGAATTCAGAAATGAAGTAGAGAAACAATTGGGACGAAACATCAAGTCACTTCAATCGGATCGAGGTGGTGAGTACTTGAGTGCTGAGTTCCAAGAGTATCTTAGGGAGAATGAGATTCTCTCGCAGTGGACTCCGCCTGCTACAATGCAGTTGAATGGTGTTTCGGAGCGTCATAACAGACTTTTATGGACATGGTTCGGTATATGATGTGGTTCACGGAGTTGCCGCAATCCTTTTGGGGATATACGCTTGAGATAGCGGCACTGTTGTTGAACAATGTCCATTCAAAGGCAGTTGATAAGACACCATATAAGATATGTATGGGTAAGCCTCCCAAATATTCTTATCTTAGAATATAGGGATGCCCTGCTTATGTGAAGCAGGTGGTGTGTAATGCACATGGGCTGTTCTCGATTGGCTTAAATCCCCTCACGGTTATCCCATTACCTATTACTCATAGAACTTCTCCAGCCCAGACACTGGAGTTTTTACCTCCCCAGGATTAGAACCCAAGACCTCCTGGACTTATATAGATCTTGGCAGCAATCCTGGTACTAGTTGATCTATTAAAATCTGAACGTAAAAACATTTCATGAAAACATGCTGTTAAAATAATTCATGCTTTAAATAAAATGCGTAAATGTAAAACTTACAGATCGAAGACGTGACTTTGTGAGCTTCTCGTGGTCAGTAGTAGTGCAGCCCTTTACAGAATCATTGCTCTGATACCAGCTATAAAGGCCCGGAATTCGTGTTTGAAAATTTGCGGAAAAATTTAAATTTTCTTTTTAAAATAATCAAAATTGCCTCATTCACGAATTAAATTGATAAATCAAGTTTAATGTTCAAAATTTGCAGCGGAAGAAATTATTTAAAGTAATCCAACACCGATAAAATGTTTGAGCATAAAAATTTGGTAAGTGCAGTAAATGAGGTCCTCGGGTTCCACTACTGCTGACCTAAGCTAGCTCACTGGTCCCCGCCCTCGGCCCCGACATCATCAGTACCTACAACAATCAAGTCTAGTGAGCCTAAAGACTCAACATGCATATATCGTAAATAACGAGTAAATAATATAGTAAAATTAGCATGAGATAAAAATATCATGTCATGAGGCATAATGTGAAAATAACTTGTCATGAGCAATTATAATACGTGCATAACTGAACTGAAAATCATAGTGAAAATGTTTGCTCCTTGGAGCCCTGTAATAAAATAGCATGTCATAAATTTTCTGTTGAGATTATGGTACGCAAGTGACCCCTGCACTGAACTGAACTGACCGGTAACTGGCGACCAATAATACAATGCTCCCATGACCGGTAACTGGCGACCGGGTGAAGTAATGAACGTCTGATCAGACTAATGCCACAGTATACTGAGTGGTACATAACTGAACTTACAGGTAACTGGCGACCGGGTGAAATAATGCTCTCATGATAGTGAGATGGCCACAAGCAATATCACATAAATCTCAAAATGAATGTTTGCACGTAATATAATTAACCAACATAATTAAATATGAACAATTTCGATCTTCTTGCATTAAAATCATGTACTTGCGATATTTAAAAAATACCTATATGGCTTGGTTGAAGAGTGAAAGAAGATATAAACATGCCTTGGTTTGTTTTGACAGAAAACAAACGAAATAACGACGCGGCGCTGCGGAGACGTAGTGCTCTTCACTTTCTTACTTTTTCTCTCTTAATTCCTTTAAGCCAAGCATGCACCATAATTATTATAGTAGCGTAAAAATCGTAAACGTGATGTATGAACATTTAAAAATATCATTATTTGTGCTCAGGGCGCTGCCAGGACCAAAATTTCACCCCAAGTGCAAAATGACCATTTTGCCCCTGGAAACGTAAAAATTATCGTTTCACCCCTGGACCTCTAAAATTGATCCGAAACTTACCAAACTCCTTAAAATGTCCCAAAAACATAATTATAAGCATTCCTAGACATAAAATCGAGCCCATAACACAACTTATCTAATTTGTTTTAAAACTTCGACCGGGGTCCCGGTTTTAACCCGAATCAAACCGGAACTAAACCGAAATCTTCCCAACATTTTATCATATTTTAAAAACACTATGAAGCTCATTATACCACAAGATTAGATCCAAAACTCTCGGATATTAATTAATAACATAAACCAAACTCTCGGCCCTTTCTTGTTACGCCACCTCATGCACTATCCTTTCTCCTATCTCACGCCTCTACCCTCAACTCAACGCGCCAATCACGAGCTCACACACCAAGGACTTAGATCAGCACTTAAGGTACTCAACCGACTCATCCCACCGCTCCCATGCACCCTCCTACCAGCCAGCAACGAGGAGCAACACTAATTCCCCTACCGAGACCCAAAACGCTTCTACTAGGTCCGATAGAGCTTCCTGTCGCACCAGCATGTTCCAAGTCGCCCCTGACTCCAACTCAACCCCATCAGAGCCTGGTACAGAGCAAGAGGAGACCCTCGCACAACTGGTGTAGAAAGATGGCATGTACCGAACCCCTTCACCCTTACAAACGCTCGGCCCTTGCTCTATCCAATCAAAACCCGATCGTTCTTTTCACCAGCATAAAAATCTTATCAATCACAACCTATACAGCCCCTTACCAACAACCTACGGCAGTCCCTTACAACAACAACACCAGAAAAAAAAAAGACAACACCACCCTAAGCAATACCATGGAACAAAACGATGGTTTCCTCCTATTCATGACTAGATCAAAAGGTTTCATGAACACATGCATACATATCAGTATTATCAACATGAGTGATGCAAAAACAAAGTAACAAGCGTGCCTCAGATGAATTCCACGCAAGAACGGCAAAGAGATGGGCAACGGGGAAGCGCCGGAGAATTTTGTTGCAAGAAAAACAATGCTAAACCGAAGGCCCTTGTTGCTGAAAGCTCTGAAAACGAGAGGGGAAAGAGAGGGGAGGTGGTGTCGGCTGATATAATTATTAGGTTTAGGTTAATTGTAGTTTAGGTGATATATTATATAGTTAAATAATAGGTAATGGGCCTTAAATTATCAATTAAAAGTTTTTTTAAAAAAAAAGATTTAAGCCCAATAAGTCCAAAAGTGGTCCCATTAAATCTAAATGCACTCCCGAAAAATATTTCGTGTTGGAAATGTTTTGAAAATAATAGCCAAACCATTAAAAAGTCCCCCGATTCGATAAAATTTGCGTACCGATAAAAATAAAATCTGCGAGTAGAAATATCCAAAAATTCCCATTTTCAAAAATACACTTAAAACACCATATATTAATTTATAAAAATTAATCATGTAATTAAAATAATTTTCCTGAAAATTCTCCGGTCTCCGTTCCTCATTCGAGCGTAAAATGCACTTAGAAAACCCTACTGCATGAATTTCTAAAATGTATGGAATAAATTCTACCATACATGAATTATGCATAAAAACAATTAAACACGAATTAATAAAATAAACATGCATTTTATGCTTTAAAAGAATTTAATAAAATACCATAGAAATTTAATAATTTGCATGCATGTGGTTCACGTGGACTTTTCGATTTTCGGGACGTTACAATCTCTCCCCTTTAAATTGAATTTCGTCCCCGAAATTGACTTATCCTTGATAATCACAAAGTTTAAACTTAGTTCTAATATCCCAATGGTCACACTTTCGCGGTGCTACTCTGATAAAATAATAAATCTTAATATGTTCTTATGTCTTCCTCGGTCCTGATTAACTCTACCTTCTAATCCTCGTTTGCGAATCGTAACTTAAAACAACTTATGGTGACTTAGTTCTATTCTACTATGAACTCTAATTTTACTTATCTCGCAATTCCTCTTAATAGAGATGAATGTCCAAACTTATCGCACCTTACTTTTCTTATATTATACCCCTAATATTCATCGAACTATTATATTAGCATTTATGCGGTTCAACTTAAGAAACCTTAGCACCAAAAGTTAGTGATCGACTTCTATCCTCGGTAAAACAATTAAATGTTAAACCTTATCTCAACCTCATAATAAGATTAGTCCAAGATCCTTGAATCGTATCTTTATCTTATGGCACCAAACTTACATAACTTAATTATTTACAAGTACATCCCAAATATTAAATTGTCGCAAATCTTAAATTTCGAGTAGTGATAATTCATAAAACCCATTTATACAATATCAAAATTCTACCTATATTTTAAAGCCCTTCAAGTCCCAATTACATGCTTAAACCATTTTCTTCCCAATTACAATATAGTTGAGGCCTAAGGCCCTTGGACTTCTCTCATTGAAACGAATGTCGCATTCTTACGTATCCTCAATACTTAATACATGCTAGCGTATAAAACTTATTAAGTCATCCCATGGTAGCCTTAGAATAATTTTAATAAATCAACTTCACTTATAACCCGTAGAGTTCTAGAATCCCCCTATCAAGGTTTAGATTTCTTACTCGATAAAAATCTTAACATTCGACCATTGGTAACTTATGTTGAACACAACTAATAATACTCTTTTGTTTTTTATTTCACCCAAAATTTTCGTATAAACGCATATCCCCTAAATTTGAAATTCAAACTTACGCAACCGAAATAGTGTTGGATAACATAATTCCAACACACATATTCACTTATTCTCAAGTTTTTCATGACTTACAAAAATTCCTCAAGACAAGGTGTCTACCTCAATTCTTACCTGCGTCTATCAAATAGTCTAACCATCAATCATACCCAACTTTCTAGAAAATCAAATTCCAACAAAGGTATAAGTTTAACTCTTAAGATCATGATTAAAACTTATGATACACCAAAATTAAGTTCCAAAAATTTTGTTAGCTCAATGTCTACTCTTATAACTTAACTAACTGATCAACTTCACCTTAAATTGTCATCACTTCAAATTCTTAATTTGCCACAATATTATTTCACTAACGCTTAAATTTTCACGCCTAAGATTGATTCATCCTACAATGTCCTTGGTTAGCTATCATTATAACATTATAACCCAAATATCTAAATATTCTATATCTCCTTCGAGCCTAAATAACCGAAAATTCCTATCATTTGAACCGTTCAATTCTCACTTACTACTAAATAAGTTCTCAAATTTCTTAAAATTGTAAAATTAATTCTTACTTTCCTCGAATATCATCCAACTTTTCCCTAAATCTCGAAATTCCACAATTACCCATTAGTCCTCAGTATTCCCAATTTCATTTTATAGATTTCCCGCATCATAAGGTTCAATAGCCTTAAGTTTATTAAACCCAAAATTAATTCCCATAACACGTCTTCAATTTCTATAAATACTTAAAATTCCAATTCCTTAAAAGTTCGCATTTAATCCTTAAAATTTTGAAAATTGCAATCTGACCCTTACAGTTCTCCAAATTTACATTTTGGCCCTACAACTCTTCAAAATTTGCATCATTGTCCCCATAAAATTTTCCATCTTTACCTCATTAAACTTTTAGATTCTCGAACTCGAAATTTAATCCCAAAATTTGGTAAATTCGAAAATAGTCACTTAGAATTTTATTTTTGAACTTAGCTCCTCAAATCATTGGTTATTATAATTAGGTCCTTAAAATTCTCAATTCCTGAAATTCAATCCTTAAATCCAACTATGTAGAGCATGCATCCTAAATAAATTCTCATAATTAATCTTACATTTTCATAGATACTTAAAATCCTAAAATTGTACATTTATAATCCTAAATTTAGATTGTCGTAGTCTTCGAATCGTTATTGCTTATATGAAATCCTCAAAAATTTACTCGACTAGCAACCAAGAACCATTAATAATTTCTTAGAAATTCTACAAGTCTCAAAAGCATTCATAATTTTTAACATTAACTTATAACCCATAAGGAGGACATCAACACTACTGATCTAAAAATTAATATAGTCAAATCATTTTCAACCTCTCCTAAAGCCCAATATTCGAATTCTTAGACATGTCCAATTCCAAACGTACCCAACATGCATAATTCCATAATTTATTTTTTTTTTAATTTAAATAAACACCGAACAATTAAAATCTGAACGTAAAAACATTTCATGAAAACATGTTGTTAAAATAATTAATGCTTTAAATAAAATGCGTAAATGTAAAACTTACAGACTCGAAGACGTGACTTTGTGAGCTTCTCGTGGTCAGTAGTAGTGCAGCACTTTACAGAATCATTGCTCTGATACCAGCTATAAAGGCCCGGAAATTCGTGTTTGAAAATTTGCGGAAAAATTTAAATTTTCTTTTTAAAATAATCAAAATTGCCTCATTCACGAATTAAATTGATAAATCAAGTTTAATGTTCAAAATTTGCAGCGGAAGAAATTATTTAAAGTAATCCAACACCGATAAAATGTTTGAGCATAAAAATTTGGTAAGTGCAGTAAATGAGGTCCTCGGGTTCCACTACTGCTGACCCAAGCTAGCTCACTGGTCCCCGCCCTCGGCCCCGACATCATCAGTACATACAACAATCAAGTCTAGTGAGCCTAAAGACTCAACATGCATATATCGTAAATAACGAGTAAATAATATAGTAAAATTAGCATGGGATAAAAATATCATGTCATGAGGCATAATGTGAAAATAACTTGTCATGAGCAATTATAATACGTGCATAACTGAACTGAAAATCATAGTGAAAATGTTTGCTCCTTGGAGCCCTGTAATAAAATAGCATGTCATAAATTTTCTGTTGAGATTATAGTCTACGCAAGTGACCCCTGCACTGAACTGAACTGACCGGTAACTGGCGACCGATAATACAATGCTCCCATGACCGGTAACTGGCGACTGGGTAATACAATGCTCCCATGACCGGTAACTGGCGACCGGGTGAAGTAATGAACGTCTGATCAGACTAACGCCACAGTATACTGGGTGGTACATAACTGAGGTGGAAAAAGGATATACTCAAAGATAAGGAGTTGACTTTGAGGAAACCTTTTCTCTAGTTGCAATGTTCAAGTCTATAAGGATTTTGCTAGTCATAGCTGCATGGTATGACTATGAGATATGACAGATAGATGTAAAGACAACCTTTCTCAATGGGGATATTAAGGAAGAGATTTACATGTCTAAACCAGAAGGGTTTATATCTCTCGGAAGTGAGCATATTGTATGCAAACTTTAATGATCTATTTATGATTTAAATCAAGCATCTAAGAGTTGGAACCTCAGATTCGATAGTACAATCAAAGAGTTTGGTTTTAATAAGAATCCTGAGGAACCTTGTGTGTATAAGAAGGTCAGTGGGAGTGCTGTGACATTCCTGGTGCTTTATGTTGATGACATTCTACTCATTGGGAATGATGTAGGGATGTTGCAATCAACTAAATATGGTTAGCGAGTAAGTTCTCGATGCAGGACTTGGGTGAAACATATTTTGTATTG
Source organism: Primulina eburnea (assembly GCF_022965805.1). NCBI lineage: Eukaryota > Viridiplantae > Streptophyta > Magnoliopsida > Lamiales > Gesneriaceae > Primulina > Primulina eburnea. The sequence goes on from NC_133111.1 coordinate 14,349,891, forward strand.
GGAATACAGATCTATAGAGATAGATCAAGAAGATTGCTTGGTCTCACCCAGTCCACATACATTGATACCATCATCAAGCGGTTCTCGATGGATGAGTCCAAGAGAGGACATCTACCAATGTGTCATGGTGTGTGCTTATCCAAGTCTATGTCTCCCAAGACTGATGCAGAGATAGTGGCAATGACACGCATTCTGTATGCATCCGCAATTGGTAGTAGCATGTATGGGATGATATCTACACGTCTTGACGTGGCTTATGCACTAAGTTTGTGAGTATATGTCAATTGAACCCTGGTCTTCCACACTGGAAAGTTGTGAAAGATATCCAAGTATTTGAGAAGGACCAATAAGTTGTTCTTGGTCTATGGGGGTGAAGAACTGAAATTGGAAGGTTATAGCGACTCTAGCTTCCAAAGCAATATCGATGACTTAAAGTCAACCTCTGGGTTCGTATTCATGCTCAATGGTTCTGCTGTCTATTGGAAGAGTTCCAAGCAAGACAATACCGCAGATTAAACCACTGAGGCCAAATACATTACTACATCAGCTGCAGCAAATGAGACTGTTTGGTTAAGGAATTTCAGTCCAAGAGTTGGGCGTCATTCCTTATGGAGTTGCTCCAGTCCCGGTGTTTTGTGAAAACACGGGATCCATTGCTCAGGCGAATGAGCCAAGGTCTCATAAGAAATCCAAACATGTATTGAGAAAGTACCACATCCTTTGAGAGATGTGGAAAGAGGAGAAGTGTCAATTGACAAAGTCGGCTCTGCAGATAATATTGATGATCCACTAACTAAGCCTTTACCTGGACCATTATTCGAGAAGCATCGGGAATCGATGGGTTTGAAGCATATGGGTAGTTGGCTCTAGTGCAAGTGGGAGATTGTTAGAATAGGTGCTCGTCGAGCCAAGTGTTGGCCGAGGGATCATGTTAAAACTCTATGTATAAACAATCTTTATTTTAATTGTATTTGAAATTATTGTTTTGGCACATCTTATATACCCATGCTACTTGCGTAGGTAAATTCCTTGAATATACAAATAGTAGAAAGAATATGAGATGTTCAAATGATGAGTATCATGAAACTCATATTTGGAAGACTGTATATTCTAAACATTTCCTAGTCGATTCAGCCACGGTTATTGTAATACCCGAGAATTTAATCCTTGTAATTTGTAATTATTGATTCATAATTGATATGATTATGAAAGGATTAATCGGGATACGGAATAAGATTACATATGCGAGCAGTAAGAAATGACCGACCGAGCGCTAAAGTTCAATAGAATCACGTCTTGGACAGATGATGTGGCGCCCGGGCGGTAGTTTTTGACCGCCCGAGCGCCAAGGAGGACGGGTGATGACAGAACCTCTCGCGCCCGGGCGGTAAGTTTTAACAGCCCAAGCGCCGAGCAAGCGCCCGAGCGGTAATTCCCGACCGCCCGAGCGCCGCCTGAATTGTATGAAAAGTTAACACGTTGCATATACATGCAATTAGGATATATATACGTATATCCTTGCAATTCTTCAGAAACAAAAGACAAGAATCGTAGAGAAAGCTTCTGGAGAAGAATGAAAAATCCTTACGCCTTTTGTGAGAAATCCGTCCGTCAGAATTTGAATCCGACTTCAATACGGTAATCCTATCGACGTAGGCTACAACTAGACATAAGTTTTGCTACGTTTTGACATGCTTTGAAATTATGATATAGTCAGAATTGAATAGGATTCATAAATGATGTTCTTGACATGTTAGACATCATAGAATAGAAGTCAGATTGAGAAACGGACTAATTATGGAATTGTTATGAATTTTTAGGGTATATTGAGTTATACCAGACAGATGTGAATTGTGATTGGATTACGAATTGTATTGGATATGGGTTATGGATTGTAACTGTTATCTGGGGATATTGTATTGACGGGGATATTGAAATTGTACCGTTATGCCGTTGATTTTGAATTAAATCCAGATTGATCAGATTGTTATTGATTTGAAAGGTATATTGACATGAGATTATTGATATTGTCATTGCCAGACAGACCGTGAACTCAGGACTTCGACTGAACCAGAAACCGACGAAAGAAAGGTATAAGTCAATGTGGTATTGGGAGATCGACTTGAGTCGGTGTAGACTTGAGTTTCCCTAAATCACACACTTTACTTTATTGCATTGATATTTGCATTGATTTGATTGATGTACTTGTTCTCTTGAATTATAGATAGCAGGTATTAGACGAATGCTCTTGTGGCAGAAGTGCCTGATAGTGGCGGGATCGCCACGGGCACATTGCACGATGTCACAAGATAGTATAGAAATCTTGGGACGGAAGTGCCTGATAGTGGCGGGATCGCCACGGGCACATTGCACGATGTCTCAAGATAGGACATTAGCAATAGAGCTACAGTCCCTGACGGTTAGGTCAGGACACCAGATGTTTGGTTATATCGAGTAAATAGAATTGGAATTTCTTCTATTACGGAATTCGATATAGGAACACCATATTTGGTTATATCGAGTAAATAGAATCACTGTTCCTTCTATTACGGAATTCGATATAGGAACACCACATCTGGAAACCGAGATTCCTAGACTAGGATCGAGTCTAGTCTGAATTGTAGAGTTACGAGCATTGTCGACAGTCGGTGATTGAGTATGTTTCAGATTTTGTTACATGCTTTAGATTCGTTTATATGATTGCATGTTTCGTTGATTTATACTGGGATTATATTCTCACCGGAATTATCCGGCTGTTGTCTTGTTTGTATGTGTACATGACAACAGGTGGGACAGGTTCAGGGTCCAGGAGATGAGGAGAGATCGTGATAGAGTGGATACTTCGGACTTGGATGTATATAGGGTTTTGGACACTTGATATTTAGATGTTGACCCTTAGTTTTACTGGTTTGTAGACGGTACAGGACTTGTACTTTATTTTATAATGAGTTGTATATTAGTTTGAATTCACTAGGTTCCGCATGTTAAAAAGAAAAAAATTTTAGACCCTGTTTTATAATTGATTAATTAGTCCCAAGGATGATTAAGAACTTGATTAGCGTCCGGGTCCCCACAACAGGTGGTATCAGAGCAATAGATCATTGAGATTGAGATAGGAGCTAGGGAGCGGGGTAGATTGAGATTTTCTTTCCTGCTTTTGATTGTTAGCATGATTTATTGCTTTAATACATGTATACCTGAATTATCTGATTTTGATATGGTAATGTGTATTATTGGATATGGATCAGAACCGATTCTTGATCAGAGGTAGGATGATCAGAAAGGGGCTGAGACATATTTATTATGTGATTGCTAAACTTTTTGATATTCAGATATGCCTCCCCGAAGTATACCAGAACAGGGCAGCACCTCGAATCCTCCAATGGACGTTACGGCCACTCCAATGGAGAAATTGTTGAAAAGATTTCAGTCTTTCCATCCACCGACTTTGAAAGGTACAGAGAATTCCGTGGAATGTGAGAGTTGGCTGGACGATATTGAAATGATGTTCGAATCGTTGGAGTATACTGATGAGAAGAGGGTGAAACTAATAGGACACCAACTGCATGACGTTGCTAAAAATTGGTGGATTACAACGAAGCGGGCACTGGAACAACGAGGTACGGCCATTACCTGGAATGTGTTTAAAGATGAATTTTATCAAAGGTTCTTTCCGGTATCATATAGGAATGACAAGGGAGCCGAATTTGCAAACTTGAGACAGGGCCAGTTAAACATTGAGGACTATGTGGCCAAGTTCTGTACACTGTTGAGATTTGCTCCCCATGTAGCTGAGCATGATGAGGCCGTTGCGGACCAGTTTATAAATGGCCTAAATCCAGAAATATTTACGTTGGTAAACACTGGAAGACCGAACAATTTTACCGACGCACTGAACCGGGCTAAAGGAACCGAAGCCGATTTATTGAGACAAAGAGAAGCTTTTTTTGTGCCTCCAGCACTGGCACCACAACAACCACCTCCCCGATTCGAGAGTGGTAGTGGTAGCAGGAAGAAGGAATTCTTGAAGGCTAGAGGGAAGCAATTCAAGAAATCGGGAACTAGCTCGTCCAGTTCAAGCGGCTCGAGACAGATCAGTCAGGGCCAGAGTTATACAAGACCATACTGTAGCACTTGTGGAGGGAGGCATTCCACGGAGCAGTGCCGAGGAGTGGTGGGCAGCTGTCGTATCTGTAGACAGCAGGGACACTTTGCCCGAGTGTGTCCACAGAGGAGTACCCAGGGATAACAGGCAGCTGAGTCATCGGGATCAGTGGCTCAGGCAGGTAGACGACCATCTGCCGTGCATTATTTTCAGCCAGAACCGTCTATTCAGTCACAGCAGAGGCCTGGGGGAAGCCAGACAGTGAGCCAGCCTCCGAGACAGCAGGCCTGAGTGTTTGCATTGACTGAGGAGCAGGCACAGGATGCACCTGACGATGTAGTTGCAGGTAACTGTTTTATTTCTGGTTATCCTGCATATGTATTGATTGATACTGGTGCATCACATACTTTTATTTCTGAGAGGTTTGCATTGAGTCGTGCATTACCTATTGAGTAATTGTCTGCGGTAGTGTCTGTTTCTTCCCCGTTAGGAACAGGTTTGATATCGGTGAAGTCTGTGAAATCTTGTATACTGCCGTACGATGGGCATACGATTGAGTTATACTGTATTGTGCTTGGTTTATCTGATTTTGATTGTATTATCGGTATCGATATGTTAACCAAGTACCGAGCTACAGTTGATTGTTTCCACAAGATTGTTTGATTCAGACCTGAAATGGCAGAGGAGTGGAAATTTTATGGTAAGGGTTCTCGAGCTCGAATTCCTTTGATATCTGCAATGAGTATGACTCGACTATTGCAGAAAGGAGCGGATGGATTCCTGGTATATTCAGTTGATTTACTGAAGACGAGCCCATCATTGGCAGACTTGTCAGTGTTGTGCGAATTTGCTGATGTCTTTCCAGATGAGATTCCTGGATTGCCTCCGATTCGAGAAATAGACTTCAGCATTGAGTTAATGCCAAGAACAGTTCTGATTTCAAGGGCTCCATACAGGATGGCACCGATCGAGTTGAAAGAGTTGAAAGAACAGTTGGAGGATTTACTGGCCAAGGGGTATATCAGACCGAGTGTATCTCCTTGGGGTGCTCCAGTACTGTTCGTAAGAAAGAAAGACGGTTCGATGAGACTTTGTATCGACTACCGGCAACTGAACAAGGCAACGGTAAAGAATAAATATCCATTGCCTCGTATTGATGATTTATTTGATCAGTTGCAGGATTCATCTGTATATTCCAAGATCGATCTGAGATCCGGATACCATCAACTGTGAGTCAGAGATTCTGATATCTCAAAAACAGATTCAGAACCAGGTTTGGACATTATGAGTTTATTGTCATGCATTTTGGGTTAACGAATGCACCGGCGGTATTTATGGGATTGATGAACCGTGTCTTTCAGAAATATTTGGATGATTTTGTTATCATATTCATTGATGATATATTTATTTATTCAAAGAATATGATTGAACATGCTGATCATTTGAGGCCTGTGTTGAGAATTTTGAGGGCGGAAAAATTATATGCTAAACTGTCGAAATGCGAGTTTTGGTTGAAACAGGTGATATTTCTGGGACATATTATATCCGGAGACGGTATATCAGTTGATCCCAGCAAGGTTGAGGCAGTGATTTCTTGGTCGAGACCGACATCTGTACCTGAGATTCGTAGTTTTATGGGTTTGGCAGGATATTATCGTCGATTCATTAAAGATTTTTCGAGTATTGCTAAACCAATTACACAGTTGACTCAGAAAAATTCTCCATTTATTTGGTCAGAACACTGTGAATCCAGTTTTCTAGAATTGAAAAGGAGATTGACCAGTGCGCCTGTGTCACGAGGATTGGGTTGTGTATTGATGCAGCGGGGGCATGTGATTGCTTATGCCTCGAGACAGCTGAAACCCCATGAAACTCATTACCCAATTCATAATCTTGAATTGGCAGCCATTGTCTTTGCATTAAAGATATGGCGACATTATCTGTACGGCGAGAAATTTGAGATATATTCTGATCACAAGAGCTTAAAGTATTTGTTTTCCCAACCAGAGATGAATATGAGACAGCGAAGATGGCTGGATTTATTGAAAGATTTTGATTGTGAAATTAAATACTATCCGGGAAAGTCCAATGCAGCAGCAGATGCACTAAGTCGAAAGGTATGTTCGTTATCCTTATCGACTATAGGAGTTTCTAATTTGATAGAAGACTGCTGTTTGTCTGGATTAGCTTTGAAACAGATTGTCAGCCTCTGAGATTATGTGCGATTTGAGCTGAACTAGAATTGATAGTGAGAATCAAAGAGGCACAGAAGGTTGATCAGAATATACAAAATTCGATTGCAATGGTCAGAGCTGGTCATCAATCGGAGTATCGAGTTTTTGATGGTATTTTGTATGTGACTAATCGCCTTGTTGTGCCAAATGTTTCGGATTTGAGACAGAGAATACTGTCAGAAGCGCACAACAGTCGTTTTAGCATTCATCCTGGTGGCAGGAAAATGTACAATGATTTGAAGACACAATATTGATGGAAACAAATGAAGACTGATGTTGCAGAATTTGTTTCCAAGTGTCTAAATTGCCAACAGGTGAAAGCTGAGAGGAAGAAACCAAGAGGATTATTACAGAGTTTGTCGATTCCTGAATGGAAATGAGATCACATTTCCATGGATTTTGTGACACAATTACCAAGATCCTCCCGAGGTAATGATGCAATTTGGGTCGTAATTGATCGATTGACCAAATCTGCATGTTTTATTCCATACAAAATGACGTATAGACATGATCAGATGGCCGATATCTATGTCAAAGAAGTTGTTAGATTGCATGGAGTGCCGAAGTCTATTGTTTCAGACCGTGACCCTCGGTTTACTTCGCACTTCTGGCAGAGTTTACAGCAAGCTCTAGGTACAAAGTTACATCTGAGTACCGCATATCATCCACAGACCGATTGTAATGCCCGGAAATTTAATCCTAGTAATCGGTAATTGTTGATTTATAATTGATATGATTATGAAAGGATTAATCGGGACACGAAATAAGATTAAATATGAAGGGTGCAATCTTTGGACAGAACTAGTGGCGCCCGAGCGGTAAGAAATGACCGCCCGAGCGCCAAAGTTCAATAGAAACACGTCTTGGACAGAAGATGTGGCGCCCGGGCGGTAGTTTGTGACCGCCCGAGCACCAAAGTGCATTAGGAAAATGCTTGGACAGAGAGTGCCGCGCTCGAGCGGTATTTTCTTACCGCCCGAGCGCCGACCGAAATCCATAAAAGATGACACGTATCAAGTGCATGCAAACGGATATATATATATGTACGAATCCTTCAGAATTTTGATAAGGAAAGAAAGAAATAATCGAGGAAAGGGTTCTGCTTTTGTGTTGAAAATCCTTACGCCTTTTGTTAGAAATCCGTCCGTCTGAATTTGAATCCGACTTCAGTACTGTAATCCTATCGACGTAGGCTACAACTTGACGTAAGTTTTGCTACGTTTTAACATGCTTTGAAATTATGTCATTATCAGAATTGGATAGGATTCATATATGATGTTCTTGAAATGTTAGACATCGTAGAATCGAAGTCAGATTGAGAAACGGACTGATTATGGAATTATTATGAATTTTCTGGGGTATATTGATTTATACCAGACATATTTGATTTACGGTTGAATTACGGATTGTATTGGATATGTATAATGGATTGTAACTGTTATCTGAGAATATTGTATTGACGGGGATATTGAAATTGTACCGTTATGCCGTTGATTTTGAATTAAATCAAGATTGATCAGATTGTTATTGATTTGAAAGGTATATTGACATGAGATTATTGATATTGTCATTGCCAGACATACTGTGAATTCAGGACTTCGACTGAGCCAGAAACCGACGAAAGAAAGGTATAAGTCAATGTGGTACTGGGAGATCGACTTGAGTCGGTTTAGACTTGAGTTTCCCTAAATCACATACTTTACTTTATTTCATTGATATTGCATTGATTTGATTGATATACTTGTTCTCTTGATTTATAGATAGCAGGTATCAGACGAGTAATCTTGTGACAGAAGTGCCTGATAGTGGTGGGATCGCCACGGGCACATTGCACGATGTCACAGGATAGTGTAGACATCTTGGGACGGAAGTGCCTGACAGTGGCGGTATCGCCACGGACACATTGCACGATGTCTCAAGATAGGATATTAGCGATAGAGCTACAGTCCATGACGGTTAGGCCAGGACACCGAATGTTGGTTATATCGAGTAAATAGGATTGGAATTCTTCTATTACGGAATTCGATATAGGAACACCATATTTGGTTATATCGAGTAATAGGATCAGAGTTCCTTCTATTACGGAATTCGATATAGGAACAACACATTTGGAAACCGGGATCCCTAGACTAGGATTGAGTCTAGTCTGAATGATAGAGTTATGAGCATTGTCGACAGTCTATGATTATTTATGTTTCAGATTTTGATACATATATCTGTTACCCGATTACATGCTTTATATTTGTTTATATGATTGCATGTTTCGTTGATTTATACTGGGATTTATTCTCACCGGAGTTATCCGGCTGTTGTCTTGTTTGTATGTGTACATGACAACAGGTGGGACAGGATCAGGGTCCAGGAGATGAGGAGAGATTGTGATTAGAGTGGAGACCACGGACTTTGATTATGATGTATAATAGGGTTTGAACACTTGTCATTAGTTGTTAAACCTTAGTTTAGTTTGAATGCATGCAGTACAGGACTTGTATTGTATTTTATAGTGATATGTATATGAGTTTGATTTCACTACGTTCCGCATTTAAAAAAAAATTTAGACCCTGTTTTATAATTGATTAATTAGTCCCAATGATGATTAAGAACTTGATTAGCGTCCGGGTCCCCACACCGATGGACAGTCAGAGCGGACTATCCAAACACTGGAGGATATGCTCAGGGCCGTGGTACTTGATTTCAGCACTAATTGGCAAGATGCATTGCCTCTTTGCGAGTTTTCGTACAACAATAGTTATCAAACGAGTATTGAGATGGCTCCATTCGAAGCGTTGTACGGAAAGAAATGCAGATCCCCGCTTTATTGGGATGATATCTCTGAAGTTCCTGAGACTGGACCTGATATGATCAGAGATATGACTGAGAAAGTAAAGTTGATTCAGAAGAAAATGAAGGCAGCCCAGGACCGACAAGCCAAATATGCCAACCTCAGATGACGACCGTTGGTATTTGAGGTAGGAGACCGAGTATTCCTGAAGATTTCTCCTTTCAGAGGTATTGTCAGATTTGGCAAGAAAGGGAAATTATCTCCAAGATATGTTGGTCCTTATGAGATTCTCGAAAAGGTAGGAGATCGTGCCTATCGACTCGCCTTGCCGCCTTCATTATCCGGGATACATGATGTTTTCCATGTATCTATGCTGCGGAAGTATCTCCCTGATGATTCTCACGTTATTCAGCCAGACGAGACCGAGCTGGATGAGACATTTAGTTATGTCGAGAAACCGATCCGGATTATTGATCGTAAAGAAAAACAGCTCAGAACAAAGACGATTCCTTTTGTGAAAGTTCAATGGACTCGTCATGGCGTGGAAGAAGCCACTTGGGAGACTGAATCTGACATGAGACAGGAATTCCCAGCATTATTTCATTGATCTAAATAATTGTTCAATGTAAATGACATTCCTTTTGTATGATATGATTTGACTATCTGTGATTTCGAGGACGAAATCGTATCTTAGGGGAGGAGAAATGTAATACCCGAGAATTTAATCCTGGTAATTTGTAATTATTTATTCATAATTGATATGATTTTGAAAGGATTAATCGGGACACGGAATAAGATTACATATGAAGGGTGCAAGTTTTGGACAGAACTAGTGGCGCCCGAGCGGTAAGAAATGACCGCCCGAGCGCCAAAGTTCAATAGAATCACGTCTTGGACAGAAGACGTGGCGCCCAGGCGGTAGTTTTTGACCGCCCGAGCGCCAAGGAGGACGGGTGAGGACAGAACCTCCCGCGCCCGGGCGATAAGTTTTAACCGCCCGAGCGCCGAGCAAGCGCCCGAGCGGTAATTCCCGACCGCCCGAGCACCGCCTGAATTGTATGAAAAGTTAACACGTTGCATATACATGCAATTAGGATATATATATACGTATATCCTTGCAATTCTTCAGAAACAAAAGAAAAGAATCGTAGAGAAAGCTTCTGGAGAAGAGTGAAAAATCCTGACGCCTTTTGTGAGAAATCCGTCCGTCAGAATTTGAATCTGAATTCAATACTGTAATCCTATGGACGTAGGCTACAACTAGACGTAAGTTTTGCTACGTTTTGACATGCTTTGAAATTATGAAATGGTCAGAATTGAATAGGATTCATATATGATGTTCTTGACATGTTAGACATCATAGAATCGAAGTCAGATTGAGAAACGGACTAATTATGGAATTGTTATGAATTTTTAGGGTATATTGAGTTATACCGGACATATGTGAATTGTGATTGGATTAGATATGGGTTATGGATTGTAACTGTTATCTGGGGATATTGTATTGACGGGGATATTGAAATTGTACCGTTATGCCGTTGATTTTGAATTAAATCCAGATTGATCATATTGTTATTGATTTGAAAGTTATATTGACATGAGATTATTGATATTGTCATTGCCAGACATACCGTGAACTCAGGACTTCGACTGAACCAGAAACCGACGAAAGAAAGCTATAAGTCAATGTGGTATTGGGAGATCGACTTGAGTCGGTGTAGACTTGAGTTTCCCTAAATCACATACTTTACTTTATTGCATTGATATTTGCATTGATTTGACTGATGTACTTGTTCTCTTGAATTATAGATAGCAGGTATTAGATGAATGCTCTTGTGGCAGAAGTGCCTGATAGTGGCGGGATCACCACGGGCACATTGCACGATGTCACAAGATAATATAGAAATCTTGGGACGGAAGTGCCTGATAGTGGCGGGATCGCCACGGGCACATTGCACGATGTCTCAAGATAGGACATTAGCAATAGAGCTACAGTCCATGACGGTTAGGTCAGGACACCAGATGTTTGGTTATATCGAGTAAATAGAATTGAAATTTCTTCTATTACGGAATTCGATATATGAACACCATATTTGGTTATATCGAGTAAATAGAATCACTGTTCCTTCTATTACGGAATTCGATATAGGAACACCACATCTGGAAACCGGGATCCCTAGACTAGGATCGAGTCTAGTCTGAATTGTAGAGTTACGAGCATTGTCGACAGTCGGTGATTGAGTATGTTTCAGATTTTGATACATATTGCTGTTACTTGTTACATGCTTTAGATTCGTTTATATGATTTCATGTTTCGTTGATTTATACTGGGATTATATTCTCACCGGAATTATCCGGCTGTTATCTTGTTTGTATGTGTACATGACACTAGGTGGGACAGGTTCAGGGTCCAGGAGATGAGGAGAGATCGTGATAGAGTGGAGACTTCGGACTTGGATGTATATAGGGTTTTGGACACTTGATATTTAGATGTTGACCCTTAGTTTTACTGGTTTGTAGACGGTACAGGACTTGTACTTTATTTTATAATGAGTTGTATATTAGTTTGATTTCACTACGTTCCGCATGTTAAAAAGAAAAAAATTTTAGACCCTGTTTTATAATTGATTAATTAGTCCCAAGGATGAAGGATGATTAAGAACTTGATTAGCGTGCGGGTCCCCACAGTTAAGAAGGATAAAGGCTGCTCGAGTTTGAGACTTGTATCTGTGATTTGAGTACCATGTTTCATTGGTAAGGGACATTGTGATGTCCGAACATGCAGATAGGTGCTCCTTGTAGAGTGCATTGAACAACCCTCCATAAAGGACTTTCCAAGTGGTTCTCACTTATCGAGTGAAAACGTCCTAGTTTATGGTTGTACACCATTAGTCCTCATGACCCGGGACAACATTGAGACTCTATATACTAGCATTGTGATAAACATAAAAATTGTATATTAATTAAATGTTTTATAATATAAATTTATAGTTTTTGTTTTATTAAATGTTTAAACATTATATGTTTTATAATAAATTGTATAAAATATAAGTTGTTGTATAATTATAAGTTTTTATTATTTTTACAGGTTTAATAAAACAAGAATAACCTTGGCGTTGCAAATGGGATTAAGATGATTCTTGGACCTGTAGAAAGTTGATATTAATATCTACAATATTGGTGGCAAGCATGAGATAAAAATCTTCTCACAAGTGGAATCAAATTAAGCAACAAATGAAGTTACCAAAGAAGTGACAGTTTTACCATGCTCTAGCATTTTGACCATATCTCTCAAATTACTTGGTCAAATAGTTAAAACAAATACCACAATTCAAACAACTCAGATATCTACATGTTTTATTTTATGTGGAAAAGAAAATTCGGATGAGAAGATTTTCAAAAGTGATGTGTATTAAAATATAATTTCTTGGGAAACCAATGAAGACTTATGTGTAAAAAAATAATATTTTATTTGTGGTTATCTCCCCAAATTTGGCTATAAATAGGTGTGCATTGTAATGAATTGAGATATCCCTTATTTCTATGAACAAATCTTTGAGTTCATAATATTTCTCTCTTTATTTTTGGTGTGCTGTCGTTGACCACCAAATTAATTCCTACCCTTTTAAATAAAAAACGAGTGTAATGGTGAGTAGGGTCGAATCCACAGGGAACAGTAGATTTATTTCTTTTGATAATAAAAATAAAAAGGGGGGGATTTGTTTTGATAATTACTAAATAAAATAATATAAACTAAAATTACCAAGCAAGAAAGAATATTGAATCTAGAATTGAAAATTAATCAACGAGAATAAATTGAAGAATTTAATACGAGAAAAATACTGATTCAAGGGGATTCCACTATTTAATTATCTCACTGTTCATCGGTTAACCAATCATTTATTCATGTTATTCCAAACAATTAACCTTAGAATAATAGGGATAGCCGCTAAAATTCTTGTGTTTTCCTAAATTAATTGACCAAACCCAGCATCCAGTCAAAACTTACCAATAATCAACTGGGCACGATAGCGTTCCATATTAATTAAAGACAGCATTTTAGTTTCGTGAAAACAGTTAATCCTAAAATCTAACAATCGAGATAGCTGCAATTGATAGATCGAGTTTCACCGATTTATTTAGATTAAATATGTTATGATAGCACAACACGCCTAATCTATCGCTACTCATGTACCAATCGTTCATGACAATTACGGATCACTGAATTCATGGTTAGAATTAGAAAATCATACATCAAGTTAAATTGTCAGATTAATTGACGTATAACATTCATATAATTAAATCATAAATCAACGAATATTTGGGCAAACAAGAATAATAAATTAAAGTGCAAAAACCTCACAGTGATAAAATTAAACAGTAGATTATCCCTTGAATCATTCTAAAAAAATTAGCCTAACATAGTTTGATATAAAATATTCATGAAAAAGAAATAAGAAAGCATAAAGGAGCAAACGATTTTGTTGGAGGAAAATTTGGAGTCTTGCGCCTCTCTCTTCCTTCATGTGAGAAAAATGGAATGAAATTGGTTTGTGATTGGAGAGAAAAAGAAAAGCTGCCGCCTCCTTGATTAGTAGATTTGTTTGGGTCTAAATTTTTGCTAAAAGCCCACTAACCTCTTAATTAACCCTAATCATAAAATATAAAATAATAGATAATATTTTATTTAGATTTTCTCTTCTTGTAATTTTTTGGCAGCTGAAGTATCGTCATAAGGCGTGACCACGCCTTATTCCAGGACTTCTTCTGATTTGGCCATTCTCTTTAAAACTCTATCTTGGAAACTTCAAATGTGATAAACATCACATTTTTTACTCAAATTTGCTCCAAGACCGTAAAAGTTCCTCCTACAATAAAATTACACAAAAATGTGTCAATTAAACATATCGGAGGTTAAAATAACGGGAAATATGAAAATAAAATATTAACTATTACGAGCCTATCAAATCTCCCACACCTAAACGATGCTTGTCCTCAAGCATACAATAGATCAATTCATTATCTCAATTTTCGTCTTCCTTCCGCTTCTTCTACTTACCCAAAACATTTTTCATGCAAAAAAACATTTTAATTTCAGAGCACCTCACCAAATAACATCATGAACCATTACTGCAATCAGAATGTCTAGAAAGTAAAATGCATGGGATTTAACAACTCCTCACAAAGTTCGCTCATTCCGCTCATTAGTGTCTAGGATATATATCAACAAACTCTCATGTCAAATGCATTGAAAATTTTTACCATAGGCTTGCAAATATATCACATCTTTCCACTAAATGAATGAATTAAAATACACAAACAAAAAAAGGCTATAAATGGGTTGTAATGTGGCTCGGGGTAAGGTAGGAGAAAGGGGAACAATGAGCTATGGAGTTGGAGAAATCATATGCACTTTTCACATTAACAATTGCATCCAAATAATAACATCTTCAACCTCGTTATAACATCAAGAGCATCTCTCTTTTTTTTTTTTTTTTTGCTCTTCTTTTCTTTTTCACTTCGTCTACTTCTCTTCTTTCTCTCTCTCTTTTTTTTTTTGTTTTTTTGATTTTTTTTTTTTGTTTTGTTTTGTTTTTTTTTTGTAGACGGTGATTTTAAGGATTTAAGATTGACTAAATCCCAACAATTCACACTATTTTGGATTGAGTGATGCTATTTGTGAAAAGTTTATATGATTCTCCAATTCAAGGTTCAAAACGGGGAATAACCAACAAAAAGGATTTATCACGGCTTGTAATGTGGTTATTTTTATTCAAAGAAAAAGGCTGAGGCTCAAACTTGGTTCACTAGTGGTTTATGAATCAGGGTAGGCTCAAAGAACGGCTCAGATGATGCGAAAGACAATGGTTTAAACCTAATGCCCTTATCATTTTGTCTATGCACCTAATCCACCACAAAGTGTTGACAAAGACATGTATAACAATGCAAGTTCTAGAAAAATTAACAATGCAATGACAACACACAATCAAAGAAAATGGAGCAAGATATCATGATTGCTCATAGGCTCAAAGCTCATCAAGAAAAAAAAAATATAGCAATTGTGTTAAATCCCACACACTTGTCCTCTCTAACTATCATCAAGAGCAACTTATTCATAATGCAAAAGTGAGAATGCAAAAACATTTTGCACGCAAAGAAAACATCATTTTTTTTTTGATTCGCATCGGAGGCAATCAGGATTCAGAAAAAAGAGATAACAAATAAACTAGATGCTTGGAACTAACAACGTCACTATTTTTTTTAAAAAAATTTTATTTTTTATTTTTAAACCCAAAATGCAGAAAAATTAAATCAAAATACTAAAGATCAAATGAAATAAAAAAATCAAAAATCACACAGTCAAGTCAAATTTCTCACAATCAAATCAAAAACTCACACACCTAAACTTGGCATTGTCCTCAATGACAAAAAATAGATGCTCAACTAAAACGATAACATAGTAAGAAAAGGTAGAGAACTCCCCTGAAAAATGTTGAGCATCGAAAAGAAACATCATCTACTGCTGCGGTGGGGGAAACGGTGTGGTGCGAGCGGGTTGCTGGTTGGGATGAAGACGGAGGTGGCGCTGCGGCGGTGTGTGCGGCGGCGCTGTGAGAAGACAGAAGAGGTGGTGTTGGTGTTGAAAGTTGTACAGTGGGAGACGCTAGATGGGAGGGAAGATTTGGAGATGCACAGTTGTGCTTGGACGGCGCTGTAGAGAAACAAAAGAAATAGGTTAATATATATATATATATATATATATATATATATATATATATTTTTTTTTGAAAATGAAAAAGTTGCTAGCAGAAGAGGTGTTTCAATAAGGCGTGGCCACGCCTTATGCGAAAACCTCTTCTGTAAACTTTTTTTTTTTTTTTTTTTAACAATAGAGGTGTTTCAATAAGGCGTGGCCACACCTTAAGCTTAAACCTCTGCGGTAAAAAAAATTTTTTTTTTTTTTTTTTAACAGTAGAGGTGTTTCAATAAGGCGTGGCCACGCCTTATGCTTAAACCTCTGCTGTAAAAATTTTTTTTTTTTTTTTTTAAACAGTAGAGGTGTTTCAGTAAGGCGTGGCCACGCCTTAATCTAAAACCTCTACTGGAAAAATAAATAAAAAAAATACAAGAACTAAAATTTGGGTTGCATCCCAAAAGCGCAATTTTTTTAAGTCGTTATGCTCGACATTCATTATTTCTTGTTGCTCATGGTGGTTCATAGATGGTCACTTTGTCCACTTTATCCCGCTTGAATATTTTTATAGCAAATTTCAGCATGTGCATGTTTTCTTTGAATTTCTTGGAAATCTGTGTCCCTTGGATATTTCCTCCTTTTTTCATGAGTACATGCTTGGGTCGATCTGGAGGGAGTCTTCGCTCAATTTTAGATATCTGCGAATCAGAGAGAGAAAATCTAGCATTAGAATTTTCAACATGTCTTTCAATAATCTCCTCTAAATCATTCTTATCCACAAATTTTGAATTTTCTTGTGACAAGTGATTAGCGATATCAAGAGTATTAATAGTGCTTTCACTAAGAGGATATTTCATGGTATCATAAATATTAAACTTTGCAATCTCACCATCAAATTCCATAGTAATGGTACCACTATTAACATCTATGAGAGACTTTGAAGTTTTCAAAAATGGCCTTCCTAGCAAAATTTGACTGTTTAAATCATCAGTTTCCATGTCAAGCACATAAAAGTCAGCAGGAAAAACCAAATTTTCAACTTTCACAAGAACATCTTCAATTACACCTCTAGGATATACAGTGGACCTATCAGCCAACTGGATCACAATGTCAGTTTCAGTCAGAGGTCCAAGTTCCAAATAATTATAAACAGAATCAGGCATGACATTGATAGAAGCACCTAAATCCAACATAGCCTTTTCAAGTCTAGTATCGCCAATGGTACAACGGATAGAAAACATACCTGGATCACTGCATTTGATAGGAATAGTTTTTTGAATAACAGCAGAAACATGTTCTCCTACCTTTTCCCTTTTACACCCCTTCAGCTTATGTCTCTTTTTTGTAGTACACAACTCTTTTAAAATTTTAGCACAACGAGGTACTGGTTTAATAGCATCTAATGAAGGAATATTTACCTCACCTCTACAAAGAGTGTCATTCAACTCCTTGATACTTTCACATTTCCTGTTCAATGCAAGGGGGAATGGGGGAATAGGTTTATACTCAAATTGAGGAGAAAACGTACCTTTCGGAGCATCATCTTGATTGATTATTTTATCCTCAACCTTTATCTCATTCTCTTCCTTTTGCTTGATTGATGCTTGTACCCCAATTTCTTGAACATCCAATTCTTTACAATTTCTCAAAGTAATTGCACTCACATTCTCTCTTGGATTCACCACTGTCTGAGAAGGTATATTACCTAAATTTTTTGCTTCCAACTTGTGAATTGAGGTCGCCAACTGTCCTACTTGAGTGCTCAAATTCTGAATGCTAGCCCTCGTTTCCTGTTGAAATTTTTGAGTGTTCTCAGCTAAGGCATTCACGATTTCATCTAGGGACATACCTGAGTTAGAGGCTTGCGCAGGTGATGGATATTTGTGAAAATTTTGTTGTGGATATCCTTGTTGACCTCCTTGATTCCTGTAGCTGAAATTTGGGTGATCTTTCCATCCTGGGTTGTAGCTATTAGAATACGGATCATATCGGTGTTGAGGCTGTCCAGGAAATCCACCGATTGCATTAACCTGCTGTGTTGGATCTTCCTGTAATGTAGGGCACGTGTCTGTCGAATTTCCAACCATCGCACATGTGCCACAAGCTTTGGGATGTTGTACCTGCCCTACAACCAACTTTTCCAAAAGAGATGTCAAAGAATCTAACTTTTGATCGATAGGAGTAACAATTACCTCATTGACTTGTCGTGGAGGGTTATCTTGTCTAGTTCCAAACTGTTGTGCATTGGCGGCCATGTTGGAGATTAGAGCTCGTGCCTCTTGAGGCGTTTTGTTTACCAATGCACCTCCACTTGCAGCATCAATCATGTTCCTATCAAAAAGTGAGAGACCCTCGTAGAAATATTGGACTAGGAGCTGTTCTGGAATCTGATGTTGAGGACAACTGGCACATAACTGCTTAAATCTCTCCCAATATTCATATAATGTCTCTCCTTGTAACTGTCTAATCCCACAAATGTCCTTCCTGATGTTGGCTGCTCGCGAAGCTGGGAAGAACTTCTCCAAAAATTGTTGTTTCATATTATCCCAAGTCGTTATCGTCCCAGAGGGCAAGTAGTAGAGCCAATCTTTAGCTTTGTCGGCTAAAGAGAATGGAAAAGCTCGCAATGAAATTTGCTCCTCTGTAATCCCTTGAGGTTTCATGGCTGTGCAAACAATATGAAACTCTTTCAGATGTTTATGGGGATCTTCACCTGCAAGACCACGAAAAGTAGGCAATAAATGAATCAAGCCAGATTTTAATTCAAAAGTAGCATCAGTAGTAGGGAATTGAATGCATAATGGTTGTTGAATAACATTAGGATTAGCTAACTCCCTGAGTGTTCTTTGAGCTTGTCCTGCCATTTTTTCTTCGTCACTTTCACTTCTTTCAACCTCAAGATCAATGTCCGATTCACTTTCTGTACCGTTGGAGTCCGATGATACGTTCAAATCAGGAGATGATGATGATGGTTGATTTTCACGCTTTAATCTTGCTTCTTTTCTCAATCTCTTAGCTGTCTTCTCGATTTCCGGATTGTATTCAAGTTTACCTGTACGAGAAGAACGAGGCATAAAAATAAAAAAAAATCAAAAGAAATTAACCTTACACCGCTCCCCGGCAACGGCGCCAAAATTTGGTGTGCTGTCGTTGACCACCAAATTAATTCCTACCCTTTTAAATAAAAAACGAGTGTAATGGTGAGTAGGGTCGAATCCACAGAGAACAGTAGATTTATTTCTTTTGATAATAAAAATAAAAAGGGGGGGATTTGTTTTGATAATTACTAAATAAAATAATATAAACTAAAATTACCAAGCAAGAAAGAATATTGAATCTAGAATTGAAAATTAATCAACGAGAATAAATTGAAAAATTTAATACGAGAAAAATACTGATTCAAGGGGATTCCACTATTTAATTATCTCACTGTTCATCGGTTAACCAATCATTTATTCATGTTATTCCAAACAATTAACCTTAGAATAATAGGGATAATAGGGATAGCCGCTAAAATTCTTGTGTTTTCCTAAATTAATTGACCAAACCCAGCATCCAGTCAAAACTTACCAATAATCAACTGGGCACGATAGCGTTCCATATTAATTAAAGACAGCATTTTAGTTTCGTGAAAACAGTTAATCCTAAAATCTAACAATCGAGATAGCTGCAATTGATAGATCGAGTTTCACCGATTTATTTAGATTAAATATGTTATGATAGCACAACACGCCTAATCTATCGCTACTCATGTACCAATCGTTCATGACAATTACGGATCACTGAATTCATGGTTAGCATTAGAAAATCATACATCAAGTTAAATTGTCAGATTAATTGACGTATAACATTCATATAATTAAATCATAAATCAACGAATATTTGGGCAAACAAGAATAATAAATTAAAGTGCAAAAACCTCACAGTGACAAAATTAAACAGTAGATTATCCCTTGAATCAGTCTAAAAAAATTAGCCTAACATAGTTTGATATAAAATATTCATGAAAAAGAAATAAGAAAGCATAAAGAAGCAAACGATTTTGTTGGAGGAAAATTTGGAGTCTTGCGCCTCTCTCTTCCTTCACGTGAGAAAAATGGAATGAAATTGGTTTGTGATTGGAGAGAAAAAGAAAAGCTGCCGCCTCCTTGATTAGTAGATTTGTTTGGGTCTAAATTTTTGCTAAAAGCCCACTAACCTCTTAATTAACCCTAATCATAAAATATAAAATAATAGATAATATTTTATTTAGATTTTCTCTTCTTGTAATTTTTTGGCAGCTGAAGTATCGTCATAAGGCGTGGCCACGCCTTATTCCAGGACTTCTTCTGATTTGGCCATTCTCTTTAAAACTCTATCTTGGAAACTTCAAATGTGATAAACATCACATTTTTTACTCAAATTTGCTCCAAGACCGTAAAAGTTCCTCCTACAATAAAATTACACAAAAATGTGTCAATTAAACATATCGGAGGTTAAAATAACGGGAAATATGAAAATAAAATATTAACTATTACGAGCCTATCAATTTTTCCTTTATTTCTTCATTTAAATATAATTAGCATGCTAATTTCATATTCAAAGTTTTATACTTTGAATAATGAGTAGCTAACTTCCCAAGGTTGAGATGAAAAGGTGAAGCTCTTGGTATGATAATAAGGTTATTAAAAGATAATAATCTATGTTTTAAATTATTTAATCATTATTTATTGTTTATGTTATATTTATTTCTTTAAGTATTATTATACACTATTTAAAAGTGGGAGTTTTGATTTATGGTTGTTATATGTTACACTAAATTCTTGGAACCATTTAAATGTTAGTTTGGTATTATCAACCATTTAAAGTGGATGCCTTGATTTATTATATATAAATAAATCATAATATTAATTTCTTGGTACCATTTAAATGTTTGTTTGGTTTTACCAATCATTTAAAGTGGGAACCTTGATTTAGTATTTACAAATATATATAGCACAATAAATACTTGGCAACATTTATAAGTTTTGGTATATATTATATACTTATAAGATAATATTATATAATATAATATAAATATGATTATGTAATATATTGAAACCATTTTGTTAAGTGGATTTCAATAATGTTCATTAATGTTAACTTTATTAAAATACAAAAAGTGGATCCTTTAATCACAACTACTTAAATTAAAATTTGAAAAATTAAAAATTACCAATTAATAATTCAAACAATTAAAAGAAAAACAAAAACAAAAACAAAAACAAAAAAGCATTGTAGTAGACTTGTAATTACCTTAGCTTCCATGTGGATACGATATCGGAATCACTGAATTATACTACTTGTGGACAACCTGCTCTTGGGAGTGCAACAATCAAAGTCTCTAGAGGTTTTTGGCGCCGTTGACGGGGAATTATAATTTAAATTCAAGTCTATTTAATTTTGTTTATATTTTATTTTTCTTTATTTGAAGTTTGATTTCTTTTGTGTGTTTTTATTCTTTTTTTTTTTTTGCATTTGCATGAGCATTTGGTCACGTACACTTAGTGGTCGACTCATTCGAAATAACCCTTTATTTTTACAAAACATGGCGGAAGAACCTATAAAAGAAAATGAAGATGAAATTCAATCTCGACATGATCATGATAGACGAAGAACACTTAGAGATCACATGAATCCTACACGTACTAGTGCACCTTCATGTCTAGTTTTCCCCCCTGATGCATCTCATTTCAATTTTAAGCCTAGTATTATCCAAATTTTACCCAACTTTCATGGCTTAGATTCTGAAAATCCATACATGTATTTAAGAGAATTTGAAGAAGTGTGCAACACATATAATGATCTAAATTGTAGCATAAACACCATTCGACTTATGCTTTTTTCTTTTTCTTTAAAAGATAAAGCTAAAATTTGTCTACAAAATCTTAGATCGGGATCCATTCGAACTTGGGATGAATTGCAACAACAATTTTTGAAAAAGTTTTTCCATCTCATAGAACAAATTCTTTCAAAAGGCAAATCATCACTTTCTATAACAGCCCGAAAATTACCGTTTGAAAATTTGCGGAAAAATTAAAATTTTCTTTTTAAAATAATCAAAATTGCCTCATTCACGAACTAAATTGATAAATCAAGTTTAATGTTCAAAATTTGCAGCGAAAGAAATTATTACTCGCCAAAATAACAAGTTAAAGTATCCAACAACTGATAAAACGTTTGAGCATAAAAAAATGACAAGTGCTATAAATGAGGTCCTCGGGTGCCACTACTGCCGACCCAAGCTAGCTCACTGGTCCCCGCCCTCGGCCCCGACATCATCAGTACCTACAACAATCAAGTCTGGTGAGCCTAAAGACTCAGCATGCATATATCGTAAATAACGAGTAAATAATATAGTAAAAATTTGCATGGGATAAAAATATCATGTCATGAGGCATAAAGTGAAAATAACTTGTTAGAGCAATTATAGTACGTGCATAACTGAACTGAAAATCATAGTGAAAATGTTTGCTCCTTGGAGTCATGTACTGAAAAAGCATATAATAATTTTCTGTTGAGATTATGGTCTACGCAAGTGGCCCTTGCACTGAACTGAACTGACCGGTAACTGGTGACCGGACCGGTAACTGACGACCGTGTTTAGTAATGTTCGTCTGATCAGACTAATGCCACAGTATACTGGGTGGTACAAAATGAACTGACCGGTAACTGGCGACCGGACCTGTAACTGGCGACCGGATTTAGTAATGCTCCCATGACCGGTAACTTGCGACCGGGTGAAGTAATAATCCCATGATAGTAAAGTGGCCACAAACAATATCGCATAAATCTCAAAAATGAATATTTTGCACGTAATATAATTAACAAACATTATTAAATATGAACAATTTCGATATTCTTGTATTAAAATCATGTACTTACGATATTTAAAAATATCTATATGGCTTGACTGAAGAGTGAAAGAAGATATAAACATGCCTTGTTTGTTTTGACAGAAAACAAACGAAATAACGACGCTGCGCGGCGGAGACGAAGTGCTCTTCACTTTCTCACTTTTTCTCTCTTAATTCCTTTAAACCAAGCATGCACCATAATTATTATAATAGCGTAAAAATCGTAAACTTGATGCATGAACATTTAAAAATATCATGATTTGAACAAAATATGACCATTTTGCCCCTACAAAAATGACCATTTTGCCCCATATAAAATTGCGATGCCAGGACCAAAATTTCACCCTGGGTGCAAAATGACCATTTTGCCCCTATAAACCCAAAAATTGTCGTTTTGACCCTGGACCTCTAAAATTGACCCAAAGCTTACCAAACTCCTTAAAATGTCCCAAAACATTTTTAAAAATATTCCTAGACGTAAATTTGAGCAAAAAATACAAGTATACCGATTCGATTTAAAACCTGGACCGGGGTCCCGGTTTTAACCCGGATCGAACCGAATCTCAACCAAATTTTCCCAATTTTTTAACACACCTTACCAACATTGAAAAGCTCCTAAATCTCTAACCTCAGCCTCTAAAATTCACGATTTAACACCTAGAAAGCTCCTGGACCTTCGGCCCTCCCAACAAGACACGTCCCCCCACTAACTCACCCCTCTAAATTATTGTGCTACCCTTCCCCACCGATAACAGCCCTCAACCAATAACACCTCGGTTACTCTAGGTTCTCCTGGACCCAAGGAATCCACGCCCACTCTTCCATGCACTACCCACATCTCACCCGATCACTTCACCACAAGCGCACCAACCCGCGGCTTCTTCTCTAACACACGATAGATCGGCTTCAAGGGGTGGCTCCTAATGCGTTCGAGCCCTCCTCAGCCATGACTCAAACTCCCTTTGGTCTGGTCTAGGCCTTAGGTCGACACTTGCGCAGCAGCCCTCCCCGAAAACCAACAAACCCCCTCTAGAACCAACGGTACTCAAGCCACCCTCTTAGATCTCGACTCCCTCTCAAAGATCCCATCATCCTCGACGTTAAGGTCTCCCAAACTCACGGTTCAGCAATACACTCGCACCGAAACAGGACAAAAGCATGAGTAGTGAAAGGTTATGCAGTAAAACCCTAACTACCGAAGACATAAACATGTATATGCAAGATTTGAAACTATACGGACCGAGCACACACATGCAGCTTATTTACAGCGTGAATGATGCAGATAAACGAAACATGGCATGCCTGATATTCTTTGTGAACGAAAAATGGCAAGGGGACGCAAGGCCGGAACGAGGGTGGAGGCACCGAATTTGTTGAGCTGCAAATCACGAAGGAGGTGGCCAATTGGAGGGGTGGGCGGCTGATACACATTTTAGGTTTAGGGTAATGGTGTTTAGGAGTTAATTATATAGATAATACTAGGTTAAAGGGCCATGATTTATTTTAAAGGTTCTTAAAAGAGTTTTAAGCCCAATAAGGCCAAAAGTGGGCCCATTAATCCAAACGCACTCCCGAAAAATATTTAGTGTTGGAACGATTTTGAAAATAATAGCCGAACCATTAAAAAGTCTCCCGATTCGATAAAATTTGTGTACCGTTAAAAATAAAGTCCTGCGAGTAAAAATACCCAAATAAAATCCCATTTTTGAGAAATACCCTTAAAAATACCTTAACTTAATTTATAAAAATAAATTGTATAATAAAATAATTTTCCTAAAAATTCTCCAGTCTCCGATCCTCGTTTGAACGTGAAATGCATCTAGAAATTCTAATGCATGAATTTAATGAATTAAATCCTATCATGAATGAATTATGCCTAAAATGCATAAAAATAATAAACATAAATTAATGAAATAAACATGCATTTAATGCTTTAAAAATAATTAAATAAAATACCAAAGAAGTTTAATAACTTGCATGCATGCCAACTTTTTTAAAATATACTTACTAACATGCTAAATTACCACTTCTTAAATAAGTCTTTATTAACTTATTTCAATACTCCATCTCCGGTCCGGCCTCACTTATTTTACTGAAAGATAACAATTAAACTACTGCGTAAATTAAATAAATTTAAAGAAAAGAATTTAAATACTCATGCAACAAAAATCATATTAATTTAAATACTAGAAATTATGCATGGCTTATACGCAGTCTAATTTACGGGTTCTACAATCCTCCCCCCTTTAAAAGAAATTTCGTCCCCGAAATTCGCTTATCTTCGATACACAAAAGTTTAAACTCTTAATTCTAATCTCCCAATAATCCACGCTTCCGCTGCGCTAATCTGATAAAATAAATGCCGAGTTGTCCTTACGTCTCCTCGATCCTAATTAAATTTGCCTACCAAAATTCTCATTTGCGGATCGCAACTTAAAAACAACTTATGGTGACTTAATTCTATTTTTCTATGCCCTTGAATTTCTGTCTTTCTCGCGATTCCTCATGCTAGAAATTGATATCCAAACTTATCGCACTTTATTTTTCTTATATTATACCCATAATGTCCAGCGTCCTATTACATTAGCATTTAGACAGTTCAACTTAGGAAACCTTAGCCCCAAAATTTAATGACCAACTGCTATCCTCGGTGATAAACTTAAAAGTTACATTATTTTAACCCCATAACAAAATTATCCTAAGATCTTTGAATCGAATCTTTATCTTACGACACAAAACTTACGTAACGTAACTATTTACAAGTATATTTCAAATATAAAATAGTTGCAAATCTTAAATTCGAGTAAAGTTAATCCATATAACCCAAGATAAGCAATATCGGTCTTCTACCTTAATAATAAAACCATTCTAGTATCAATTACATTCTTAAACTATTTTCTTCTCAATTACAATATAGTTGGGGTCTAAGACTCTTAGACTTTCCTCCTTGAAACGAATGTCGCATCCTTACGCATCCTCAATGCTTAAATAACTCTAGCGTATAAAACTTACTAAGTTATCCCATGTTAAAATTGGGCTAACTCAAATAAACCAATTTTTACTTATAACTCATAGAATTCTAGAATTCCCATATCAAGATTTTAGATTTCTTACTCGATAAAAGTCTGAATATTCATTAATTGATAACTTAGGTTGAACAAAACTAATTCCCTTTTATTTTTACTTCACCCAAAGTTTCCGTATGAACAAATATCACATAAATTTGACATTCAAACTTATCTAATCCAAATAGCTTGGAATAAAATAATCCCAATACACATATCCGTTTAGTCCCCAGTTTGTTAATGACTTTCAACATTTCTCAAGACAAGGTGTCACCTCTTGCGTGCGTCTATCAATTAAACTATCCCTCATTGCACCCAACTTTCAAAAATTTTAAATTCTCACAAGGTATAATCTTAACTATTAAGATCATGACTAAAAATTGTGACACATCAAACTTACGTTCCCAAAAATTTATTAACTCAATGTTTATTCTTATAACTTAACTAACCGATCAAATTTACCTTAAATCGTCATCACTTTAAATTTCTTAATTTGCCACAACATTATTTCAATAACGCTTAAATTTTCACGCCTAAGATTGATTAATCATACAATGTCTTTGGTTACCATTCATTATAACATTATAACTCAAATATCTAAATATTCTATATTTCCTTCAAGCCTAAATAACCGAAAAGTCCTATCCTTTAAACCGTTAATTTCTCACTTAGTGTAAAATAAGTTCTCAAATTTCTTAAAATTGTAAAATTAATTCTTACTTTCCTCGAACATCATCCAATTTTTGCCTAAATCTCGAAAATTCCACAATTAGCCATGAGTCCTCAGTATTCCCAATTTCATTTTATAGATTTCCCGTATCATAAGGTTCAATAGCCTTAAGTTTATTAAACCCAAAAATCAATTCTCATAGCCTCGAAAAATTATTGATTTAACCCAAGTGTTCTTCAAAGTTCTAATTTAATCCTAAAAATTTTCAGAATTTGTAAGTTGGCCATTAAAGTTCTCCAAAATTACATTTTGGCCCTACAACTCTTCGAAATTAGCATCATTGTCCCCATAAAATTTTCCATATTTACCTCATTAAACTTTTAAATTCTCGAACTCAAAATTAAATCCCAAAATTTGGTAAATTCAAATTAGTCCCTTAGAATTTTTGTTTTGCATTTAGGTCCTCAAATTATTAGTTATTACAATTAGGTCCCTAAAATTCTCAATTCATGCAATTTCATCCTTAAATCTAACTAGGTAGAGCATGTGTCCTAAATAAATTCTACGTTTTATACTTCCAAATATCACCGTAGTCTTCGAATCATTAATCCTTGCATGAATCCTCAAAAATTTAATTCAACTAGCAACCATGAAGCATCATTAATTTCTTACAAATTCTACAAGTCCCGCAAACATTCATAATTTTTAAGTTTAACTTATGGCCCATAAGTAGAACATCAGTACTACTAACCCAAAAATTAATATATTCAAATAATTTACGACCTCTCCTAATGCCCAATAGTAAAATTCTTATTTATGTCCGGTGGGGGTGGAGGTGCATTTCCCTCCTACCTCTGATGCTCACCGTCCTCATGACGGCGCTCATCATCCCTCGCGCGCTAAACAATGCGTCTAGGAGGCATTTTGTTCCATACATAACCCATACGTAACCAACATGCATAATTCCATAATTTATTTAAATTTATATTCTGAACAATAAAAATCTGGACGAAAATATTTCATGAAAACATGCTTGTTAAATTAATTCATGCTTTAAATAAAATGCGTAAATATAAAACTTACAGACCGAAGACGTGACTTCATTAGCTTCTTGTGGTCAGTAGTAGTACAATCCTATACAGAATCATTGCTCTGATACCAGCTATAACGGCCCGAAAATTCGTGTTTGAAAATTTGCGGAAAAATTAAAATTTTCTTTTTAAAATAATCAAAATTGCCTCATTCACGAACTAAATTGATAAATCAAGTTTAATGTTCAAAATTTGCAGCGAAAGAAATTATTACTCGCCAAAATAACAAGTTAAAGTATCCAACAACTGATAAAATGTTTGAGCATAAAAAAATGACAAGTGCTGTAAATGAGGTCCTCGGGCGCCACTACTGCCGACCCAAGCTAGTTCACTGGTCCCCGCCCTCGGCCCCGACATCATCAGTACCTACAACAATCAAGTCTAGTGAGCCTAAAGACTCAACATGCATATATCGTAAATAACGAGTAAATAATATAGTAAAAATTTGCATGAGATAAAAATATCATGTCATGAGGCATAAAGTGAAAATAACTTGTCATGAGCAATTATAATACGTGCATAACTGAACTGAAAATCATAGTGAAAATGTTTGTTCCTTGGAGTCATGTACTGAAAAAGCATGTAATAATTTTCTGTTGAGATTATGGTCTACGCAAGTGGCCCCTGCACTGAACTGAACTGACCGGTAACTAGCGACCGGGTTTAGTAATGTTCGTCTGATCAGACTAATGCCACAGTATACTGGGTGATACAAACTGAACTGACCGGTAACTGGCGACCGGATTTAGTAATGCTCCATGACCGGTAACTGGCGACCGGGTGAAGTAATAATCCCATGATAGTAAAGTGGCCACAAGCAATATCGCATAAATCTCAAAAATGAATATTTTTCACGTAATATAATTAATCAACATTATTAAACATGAACAATTTCGATCTTCTTGCATTAAAATCATGTACTTGCGATATTTAAAAATATCTATATGGCTTGATTGAAGAGTGAAAGAAGATATAAACATGCCTTGGTTTGTTTTGACAGAAAACAAACGAAATAACGACACGGCGCGGCGGAAACGGAGTGCTTTTCACTTTCTCACTTTTTCTCTCTTAATTCCTTTAAACCAAACATGCACCATAATTATTATGCACCATAAAAATTGTCGTTTCAACTCTGGACCTCTAAAATTGACCCGAAGCCTACCAAACTCCTTAAAATGTCCCAAAACATTTGTAAAAATATTCCTAGACGTAAACTCGAGCCAAAAATACAAGTAAACCGATTCGATTTAAAACTTGGACCAGGGTCCCGGTTTTAACCCGGATCGAACCGAATCTCAACCAAATTTTCCCAATTTTTTAACACACCTTACCAACATTGAAAAGCTCCTAAATCTCTAACCTCAGCCTCTAAAATTCACGATTTAACACCTAGAAAGCTCCTGGACCTTCGGCCCTCCCAACAAGACACGTCCCCCCACTAACTCACCCCTCTAAATTATTGTGCTACCCTTCCCCACCGATAACAGCCCTCAACCAATAACACCTCGGTTACTCTAGGTTCTCCTGGACCCAAGGAATCCACGCCCACTCTTCCATGCACTACCCACATATCACCCGATCACTTCAACACAAGCGCACCAACCCGCGGCTTCTTCTCTAACACACGATAGATCGGCTTCAAGGGGTGGCTCCTAATGCGTTCGAGCCCTCCTCAGCCATGACTCAAACTCCCTTTGGTCTGGTCTAGGCCTTAGGTCGGCACTTGCGCAGCAGCCCTCCCCAAAAACCAAAAAACCCCTATAAAACCAACGGTAATCAAGCCACCCTCTTAGATCTCGACTCCCTCTCAAAGATCCCATCATCCTCGACGTTAAGGTCTCCCAAACTCACGGTTCAGCAATACACTCGCACCGAAACAGGACAAAAGCATGAATAGTGAAAGGTTATGCAATAAAACCCTGACTACCGAAGACATAAACATGTATATGCAAGATTTGAAACTATACGGACCGAGCACACACATGCAGCTTATTTACAGCGTGAATGATGCAGATAAATGAAACATGGCATGCCTGATATTCTTTGTGAACGAAAAATGGCAAGGGGACGCACGGCCGAAACGAGGGTGGAGGCACCGAATTTGTTGAGCTGCAAATCACGAAGGAGGTGGCCAATTGGAGGGGTGGGCGGCTGATACACGTTTTAGGTTTAGGGTAATGGTGTTTAGGAGTTAATTATATAGATAATACTAGGTTCAAGGGCCATGATTTATTTTAAAGGTTCTTAAAAGAGTTTTAAGCCCAATAAGGCCAAAAGTGGGCCCATTAATCCAAACGCACTCCCGAAAAATATTTAGTGTTGGAACGATTTTGAAAATAATAGCCGAACCATTAAAAAGTCTCCCGATTCGATAAAATTTGTGTACCGTTAAAAATAATGTTCTGCGAGTAAAAATACCCAAATAAAATCCCATTTTTGAGAAATACCCTTAAAAATACCTTAACTTAATTTATAAAAATAAATTGTATAATAAAATAATTTTCTTGAAAATTCTCCGTTCTCCGATTCTCGTTTGAACGTGAAATGCATCTAGAAATTCTAATGTATGAATTTCATGAATTAAATCCTATCATGCATGAATTATGCCTAAAATGCATAAAAATAATTAAACATAAATTAATGAAATAAACATGCATTTAATGCTTTAAAAACAATTAAATAAAATACCAAAGAAGTTTAATAACTTGCATGCATGCCAACTTTTTTTAAAATATACTTACTAACATGCTAAATTAACACTTCTTAAATAAGTCTTTATTAACTTATTTCAATACTGCATCTCCGGTCCGGCCTCACTTATTTTACTGAAAAGATAACAATTAAACTACTGCGTAAAATAAATAAATTTAAAGAAAAGAATTTAAATACTCATGCAATAAAAATCATTTTAATTTAAATACTGAAAATTATGCATGGCTTATACGCAGTCCAATTTACGGGTTCTACACATTCACTCAAAAACAAGGAGAAACTTTTTATCAAAGTTGGGATAGATATAAAGAATTGATTAATCTTTGTCCACATCATGGTTTTGAAATTTGGAGAGTCGTTTCTCAATTTTATGAAGGCTTAACACCTAAAGATAGGCAAATGATTGAATTTATGTGTAATGGAACATTTGAAGATAAAGATCCAAACGAGGCAATTGAGTATCTCGATTCATTAGCTGAAAATGCTCAAAATTGGGACACTATATGTACAATCGAACCGTCAAACAAGATTCAATCTCCCACATCTGGTGGAGGTATGTACACCCTCAAAGATGAACATGATCTTCAAGCTAGATTTACCTCTTTGGCAAGAAAAGTTGAAGCACTTGAATTGAAAAAGATTGGTCAATTAAAATCTGTTCAAGAAATTGTGTGTCACATATGTGATACAAGTGATCATTCTACAAAAGATTGTCCCACTTTGACCTCTTTTAAAGAATGTCTTCATGAACAAGCCAATGTTTTGAATAATTTCAAAAGGCCAAATTTTGAACCATTTTCTCAAAATTACAATCCAGGTTGGCAAAATCATCCAAATTTTAGTTGGAGGAATGATAATGCTACACAATTTTCACAATCACATTTCCAAAACAACAAAGTTTTCAAAATTATTCACCTTATGTTTCTCCACCTAAAAGAAAATTTGATGATATATTGAATTCTTTCATTGCAAAGAAAGAGTCTATCAATACTCAAACTGCTTAAACCATGACAGATTTGAAAGATAGTGTAATGACCCGAATATTTGTTTTGAATGAAGTATAAATTAAGAGATAATTAATGAGTTGGTAATTAAGTTTTAAGGAATTGATAATTCGGGATTAAGCTGTTGGTATCCACCGAATTTTAAATGGATAAACCGATTTACTTCGTATTACATTATCTCGAGAAATCCAACTAGACCAATGAGATTCTAACACGTGGCAGATAAGATTGGTTCAGATTTTCTGAAATAGTCCGGATGAAGCCTATAAATGGAAGCCGATTCTTTTGTTTCCTTCACCGCATTCTTCAGAGAGAGTTCTAGTTGTATCTTAGGTTTTCTAGCCAGTTTCTAGGGCACTTTGTTGTCGGGAAGTTTCGGAGCTAGTATCGACTCGAGGAGGAGTCGGTGAACTGAGAACGAGACATCATCAGCGGGCTGACGACGGACGCAGGTATAATCCTAAATCCTTAGATAGTGATTTAAGGATCATTAGGGAGATCTTTGTAGCATGTTTGTTCTGGTTTGATAGTGATTTCATTATGTTGGTATTGTCTAGGTTCAGAGCTTTCTGTCAGATTGTTTTTGTGAGGTACGTGATGTACTGACTGAGATATCCAAGCGTAGTATACACACTTATATGCTGCATATTTATCTGTTGCATGATACATGTTTTACTGCTTTGGTATATTATGCATGACATATCATGTTGAGCCTTATATCTTTTGAGATATACCTCGTTTGTTGGGGGCGCTCAGCCCTATTCTGTATTGTGGACGATGGGGCATCGAGAGCTACAGTGTCCGACGGGACCCACGGGCTCTGATGACCTGGACATTGCAGGTCCACGTCTTGATGATGAGTGTGGGAGCCAAAACATGCCTAGGGCAGATCAGAGACTACACACTCAGGCGCCTCTAGAATGAGCATGAGATTCTTGACTTGAACCTTGATATCCGAGCATATTGCATTTCGCATGCATCATATTAGTTTGCATACTCGTACATTCTCGTATTAGGCGATTGTCGCTCACGTCCTTGTTTTCATCTTGGGCACCCCATTCCACGGGGCAGGTCTTAGGTTGGACGGTTCGGACGACCAGGCAGTGGCTAGAGCAGTTGGGTTTTCGGTGGTGATCTAGTGGAGGTTTTATGTGGTTTGTCGTTTTCACGTTCAGAATCATGTATTTATTATAGTTGTATTAATGTTTAAGATTGTTGTTATTGTTTTGTTTTCATTTGGGTTGTAAGATGATTAAGTATTTGGTTTCCGCTGTTTAACTGTTGGTATTAGGTTTAATGTTGCATGTTTATTAGTCTGTTTAGTAGTGGCTCGGGTAAGGACGCTACATTTGGTGGTATCAGAGCATGCAAATATTTTTGGGACATTAGTAATTCTGTTTTGAGGATTTAGAAGTTGATTTTAGTTTCCTTTAAGATGTCAGAAGATGGAAACAGTCACGATAGTGTGGGGCATGGCCGTTATGGCGATGATGAGGCTAGCCGAGAACATCGCCGTAGAGATCGTGACGGAAGGCATCACCGAGATCATGATGAAAGGAGACGTAGGAATCGTGTCAACATTATGTATTTAATGAAGATTGGACCTCCACCGTTGACCGGAGATGAGAATGCTGATGTTGCTGAAGCTTGGGTTGATATCATGGAGCAGTGTTTTCGAGTGTGGCACTATGACGAGGATGAGAAGATGGAGGTAGCCGATTTCATGATCCAAGGAAAAGCTCGGAAATGGTGGAAACCTGTTTCTGCCATTCTAGTTCAGCCGCATGAGCGGATTCGTTGGGAACATTTCCGTCAGGCCTTCATCAATCATCACTTTCCGCCAGCTCTTCGCCAGGCGAAGAAGATGTAACTGTTGACCATTAAGCAAGGAGATTAGAACATTGAGGATTATCAAAAGCGTTTTACGGATCTGTTGCCGTACGCTCCTCACATCAGTGAGAATTCTGCAGCTAAATATTCTCAATTTTTGAATGGTTTGAACCAGGAGATTTTTGATCGGGTTTCTGTCTGTGATGATCCTACTTCGTACGAAGGATTAGTGAATCGTTGTCGTCAAGCCGAGATTAGTATTGCTAGTAGGAAGGCTATGCAAGCTAGCAAAAGTTCTAGTTCGTTGGGACCAAGGGGTCAGTCTTTCAAGAAGTATGTATCTTCTTCTTCTTCTTCCGGTTCTGGAGGAGTACACAGCTTTGGCAGGAAAAAGATGCAATGTGGCCACTGCGGAGGCAATCACCCGATGGAGAATTGTCGAAGAGCAACAGGTACATGTTTTAATTGTGGTGGTTTTGGTCACATGAAGAGGGATTGCCCTAATTGGAGAATCAGATTGGAGGCGGAGGTTCTATGACAGGGTCTTATAGTGGAAAACAGTCTGAGGCCACTGTACAACAGAAAGGTTTTCCTGCTCAAGGTTCTCGTCGTGGAGGAATATCGCAAGGATCTCAGCAACGCCCACGAGTTCAGGGGCAAGTGTTTGCCTTAAACCAAAAGCGAGCTGAGGAGCATAACGAGAGAGTCATTGCAGGTAATTTTCTTTTATGTGGTATTCCTGCATATGTATTGATTGACACTGGGGCATCGCATTCATTCATAGCATCAATGTTTTTTAAGAAGAATAAACTACCCTACGTGTCATTAGATGTTTTTTTGTCGGTGTCTACACCGATGGGACAAGAGGTTTTAGCTAAGCGACTTGTAGTAGACTGTTTCCTAGAGTTTGAGGGAAATTACTTGTCTGCCAATTTGATGATATTGGCTATGGAAGATTTCTATTGTATTATGGGAATCGACCTATTGACTAAGTATAGAGCGACGATAGATTTTTATCAACGTCTCGTTCAGTTACGTCCAGAAGGAGACAAGAATTGGTTTTTCTTCGGTGAGGGGGCTCGACCTCCAATGCCAGTAGTGTCTGCTGTAAAGGCACAACGAGCTTTAGCGAAAGGAGGAGAAGGATACCTCATTTATGCTGTTGACGTATCAAAGGATTTAATCGACGTGAAGAATATTCCAGTTGTCGATGAATTTCCTGATGTTTTCCCCGATGAAATTCCTGGATTTCCTCCAGAGAGGGAAGTGGAAGCGTAGATAAAGTTGGTACCAGGAACCGCACCTATCTCCAGAGCGCCTTATAGATTGGCACCAACATAGATGAAAGAGCTGAGACAACAGTTAAAAGATCTTCTTGACAAAGGGTACATCAGTGTAGTAGCCCGAATTCCAAATTGGGTAATTAACGGAGTAATGGTGATTAAGAAGGTTTAAGGTGTAATTTTGGCTATGGTCATGATCGGACGGACCGAAGAGGGTTCGGAAGCACCAAAGAGTTCGGACGATCCGAAGTGTAGTTCGGTGAATCCGATCATTAGGTGTCAAGTGTTGATCGACACGTCATTTTTCCATGCATGTTCGGACGGTCCGAAGTGTATGATTGGAGGATCCGATCATGAGCTGTCAAGAGCCAATGGACACGTAGCGTTCGGACGTTCCGAAGTGTTGTTCGGAGGATCCGAACATGGCCTATAAATAGTGCTCGGATTTCTCATTTTTGACTTGCCAATTTCTTGATTTTGCCTCATAGTTGAGAGGATTTGGAAGGTTTCTAGGGTTAGTTGTTGGTCGAGCGATAGCCAAGAGCTGCCAGGAGTAGTAGCGTAGCGGCGCCTGAGTTTCAAGGCAATCGACATCAAAGGGCTGTCGACGGACGAAGGTAAACCCTAAACCTTTGGTAGTACTAGGGAGTACTGGTTTTGCTAGTCGAGCATGGTAGTATTGATTGAGTATGCTTTTGATGCGTAGGCTTGTGCTAGACCTGATTAGCGGTGTTGCGTAAGGCTAGGCTTGCTGTGATAGAGGTACGAAAGTACTATCCGAGATATCCTGGTTGAGTATACATTCATATATGTGTTGCATGAGTATTTGCTGCATTGTTATATGTCATATGATGCATGATATTATGTCACGAGTTATGATGCATATTGCATATCATGTTGAGCCGTATCTCCTTCAAGATAGCCTTTACTGTTGAGCTGTATCTCTTTCGAGATAAGCTATATCTTGGGGCCGCTCAGCCCTGTCTTGTGGACGCATGGACACCGAGAGTACACAGTGGCCGACGGGTCGGGAGGGCTTCGGTGGTCCGGGACATTTTTAGGTCCACGTCTGTCTTGTAGTGGATGCAGTGACCCAGAGGTGTACCGCGCGGCACTATCCACTTGGCGCCTCTAGACTGAGCATTGTTGAGATCCTTTTGTGACTCCTGTTTCTTGACTACCCCGGTATCATGATCATAGCATGTGCATTTCATATAGGTCTGTATACTCATACTTTTGTACTGGGCGTTCTTATCGCTCACGTCCTCGGTTTTGTTTATTCTTGGACACCCCATTCCCACGGGGCAGGCCTCAGGTTGGACAGCTCAGGAGGAGCAGGAGGAGGACGTTGAGTAGCTGGTTGGTTTAGTTTATCGGTATTGTTTTGATTCGATATGGTTGTATTGGGTATTTTTATTTTGAGTTATTCTAGACTTCGATTTCGATTGGGTTGTATAACTATTGTTGTTGGCCATATTTCCGCTGTTATCTCTGATTATTGTTAATTAGGTTAATTGCATGCTTAGTTCTTGCCTAGTAGGTGATTCTGGAACGGGTCACTACATTTATGGTATCAGAGCCAGGTTACGATTTTGGGATATAGATTTCTGTTTTGGGATTTCCGTTGACCAATTTACTAGTTTCCCCATTCTATGTTGTAGCGATGGCTGACCACTTTGGTGACGGGAGTAGTCAGGGGAGTGTAGGTCGATGGGGTGATCAGGACGATAGTAGGCGTCATCGTAACCGTGAACATCGTCATCGTCGGGATGGTCCTAGGCGTTTCGATATGCATCGTTTCATGCAGATGGGGCCTAAGCCTTTAGTTGGCGGTGAGACTCCCGATGATGCGGAGGATTGGTTAGAGCGCATGGAGAGTTGTTTCCGCGCATTCCAGTGCACCGATGAGCAGAAGATGGAGACCCTTAGTTTTCTTCTCGAGGGCCGTGCTCGCAAGTGGTGGCGATCGACTTCTGCGCCGATAGTTCAGTCGCAGGGTAGAGCGACTTGGGTCGATTTCCGTGCAGCGTTCATGCAGCTGTACTTTCCTCCAGCCCTTCGCCAGGCCAAGACGATTGAGCTCCTGAACCTTAAGCAGGGGAGTATGTCTGTTGATGAGTATCAGCAGAAATTCTTCGAGTTGTTACCCTTTGCGCCTCATATCAGTGGCAGTTCTGAAGCCAAGTACGATCATTTCCTTCAGGGCCTTAACCAGAGATCTTTGATCGAGTCACTGTCTGTGATAATCCTACTTCGTACGATGGGTTGGTGAACCGGTGTCGTCAAGCAGAGATCAGTCTCCAGCGTGGTAGGGCTATTCTTTCTTCTAGACCTCCGAGTGTTTTGAACCCTCGACCTCAGTCTTTCAAGAAATCTGGTTCTTCTTCTTCTGGATCGGGATCAAGGTCTAGCGGTGTTGTTCGCTTTGGTGAGAAGAAGGATTCTTGTGCGCATTGTGGGAAGAACCATCCATCGGAGCAATGCC
The DNA here is from genome assembly GCF_022965805.1 of Primulina eburnea. Lineage (NCBI taxonomy): Eukaryota > Viridiplantae > Streptophyta > Magnoliopsida > Lamiales > Gesneriaceae > Primulina > Primulina eburnea. The sequence goes on from NC_133111.1 coordinate 14,386,721, forward strand.
GATTAGCAGCAGGAGCTTGTTTTCAGTGCGGAGAGATGGGTCATCTCAAGAAGAATTGTCCTCAGCTGCGAGGTGGAGCAGGATCTGGTTCTGGATCCCAGACGACTGTTCAGCAGAGGAGACAGGGTCAGGCAGTGGGTAGTTCGAATCTTCGACCTTGTGCCCAAGGTCAGGTTTTTGCGCTGAACCAGGATCAGCCTGGGATGTAATTGTTATACAGTTGTAATGAAGAATATTTGCAGTGTATTACAATGGTGTTTTATTCTCTTGCCTAGATTTCGAGGACGAAATCTTTTTAAGGGGGGGAGAATGTAGTAGCCCGAATTCCAAATTGGGTAATTAACGGAGTAATGGTGATTAAGAAGGTTTAAGGTGTAATTTTGGCTATGGTCATGATCGGACGGACCGAAGAGGGTTCGGAAGCACCAAAGAGTTCGGACGATCCGAAGTGTAGTTCGGTGAATCCGATCATTAGGTGTCAAGTGTTGATCGACACGTCATTTTTCCATGCATGTTCGGACGGTCCGAAGTGTATGATCGGAGGATCCGATCATGAGCTGTCAAGAGCCAATGGACACGTAGCGTTCGGACGTTCCGAAGTGTTGTTCGGAGGATCCGAACATGGCCTATAAATAGTGCTCGGATTTCTCATTTTTGACTTGCCAATTTCTTGATTTTGCCTCATAGTTGAGAGGATTTGGAAGGTTTCTAGGGTTAGTTGTTGGTCGAGCGATAGCCAAGAGCTGCCAGGAGTAGTAGCGTAGCGGCGCCTGAGTTTCAAGGCAATCGACATCAAAGGGCTGTCGACGGACGAAGGTAAACCCTAAACCTTTGGTAGTACTAGGGAGTACTGGTTTTGCTAGTCGAGCATGGTAGTATTGATTGAGTATGCTTTTGATGCGTAGGCTTGTGCTAGACCTGATTAGCGGTGTTGCGTAAGGCTAGGCTTGCTGTGATAGAGGTACGAAAGTACTATCCGAGATATCCTGGTTGAGTATACATTCATATATGTGTTGCATGAGTATTTGCTGCATTGTTATATGTCATATGATGCATGATATTATGTCACGAGTTATGATGCATATTGCATATCATGTTGAGCCGTATCTCCTTCAAGATAGCCTTTACTGTTGAGCTGTATCTCTTTCGAGATAAGCTATATCTTGGGGCCGCTCAGCCCTGTCTTGTGGACGCATGGACACCGAGAGTACACAGTGGCCGACGGGTCGGGAGGGCTTCGGTGGTCCGGGACATTTTTAGGTCCACGTCTGTCTTGTAGTGGATGCAGTGACCCAGAGGTGTACCGCGCGGCACTATCCACTTGGCGCCTCTAGACTGAGCATTGTTGAGATCCTTTTGTGACTCCTGTTTCTTGACTACCCCGGTATCATGATCATAGCATGTGCATTTCATATAGGTCTGTATACTCATACTTTTGTACTGGGCGTTCTTATCGCTCACGTCCTCGGTTTTGTTTATTCTTGGACACCCCATTCCCACGGGGCAGGCCTCAGGTTGGACAGCTCAGGAGGAGCAGGAGGAGGACGTTGAGTAGCTGGTTGGTTTAGTTTATCGGTATTGTTTTGATTCGATATGGTTGTATTGGGTATTTTTATTTTGAGTTATTCTAGACTTCGATTTCGATTGGGTTGTATAACTATTGTTGTTGGCCATATTTCCGCTGTTATCTCTGATTATTGTTAATTAGGTTAATTGCATGCTTAGTTCTTGCCTAGTAGGTGATTCTGGAACGGGTCACTACAATCAGACCCAGTGTGTCTCCTTGGGGAGCACCAGTGTTGTTCGTTAAAAAGAAGGATGGGTCTATGCGGCTTTGCATAGATTATCGACAGTTGAATCGAGTAACAGTCAAGAATAAATATCCGTTACCACGGATTGATGATTTGTTTGATCAACTGCAAGGGACTTTAGTGTACTCGAAGATCGATTAACGGTCTGGATATCATCAACTTCGAATTCATCAACGTGATATCCCTAAGACTGCATTTCGAACAAGGTATGGGCATTACGAGTTTCTAGTGATGCCATTTGGTTTGACGAATGCTCCAGCAGTATTTATGGATTTGATGAACCGAGTATTCCAGGAGTATCTTGACAAGTTTGTCATTGTCTTTATTGATGATATACTGGTATACTCTCGTAGTCTTGAAGAGCATGCACAACATTTAAGGATTGTGTTGCTAACCTTAAGGAATCACCAACTGTATGCTAAGTTGAACAAGTGCGAGTTTTGGCTCGACAGAGTTGTCTTCTTGGGACATGTTATATCCAAAGATGGGATATCAGTGGATCCTAGCAAGATCGAAGCAGTGTTGAGTTGGGCACGACCGGAATCAGCTCAAGAGATAAGAAGTTTTCTAGGTTTGGCAGGTTATTACCGGAGATTCATTTCAGGATTTTCTCAGATTGCCAAACCATTGACTCAACTGACCTGCAAGAATGTGCAGTTCGAATGGACTCATGATTGTGAAAATAGTTCCAATGAACTGCGTCAACGTTTGACAACTGCACCAGTTTTAGCTCTGCCATTTAGATCAGGAGGGTAAATTGTGTACACTGATGCATCACTTCAAGGACTTGGGTGTGTTTTAACCAAGAATGGTCATGTGATTGCATATGCATCCAGACAGTTGAAGAAGCATGAAGAGAATTATCCAGTTCATGATCTGGAATTGGCAGCGAGTGTGTTTGCTTTGAAGATCTGGCGACATTATCTCTACGGAGAGAGATTTTAGTTTTTTACAGATCACAAGAGTTTGAAGTATATCTTCACACAAGCAGAGTTGAATATGCGCCAAAGAAGATGGATGGATTTGTTAAAGGATTATGATTGCGAAATCAAGTATCATCCAGGATCAGCGAATCTTACAGCTGATGCTCTTAGTCGCAAGGTGAGATTATCTGCACTTCAGACAAGTTTCATATCAAGTGTAATCCAATATTGTTGTTCTCTGGGATTTCAATTCCGTCATAAGAAAAGAATGGAACACATTCGAGTAACGAGCATTTTATCTGAACCGACGTTGTATGCCAAAATCAGAGAAGCTCAATTTTCTGATCCGAAGGTGGAAAAGTTAGCAAGGTTTGCTAACGGAGACAACACATCTGGCTTTGCGTTCCAAACAGATGGAACCTTGTGTTTGTCAGGAAGAATCGTAGTTCCAGAAGATTCTAAATTGAGGGACGAGATTTTATCTCAAGCTCATAGGAGTAAGTTGAGTATCCACCCTGGAAGCATGAAAATTTATAAGGATTTGAAGAACAAGTTTTGGTGGAAAGGTATGAAGAGAAGTGTTTACCAGTTTGTAGCCAAGTGTTTGGTTTGTCAGCAAGTGAAAGCTGAGCATCGACGACCAGGAGGATTACTTCAGAATCTTCCTATCCCTGAGTGGAAGTGAGAGCATGTAACGATGGATTTTGTCACCCACTTGCCGCTGTCTTCTAAGAATTGTGATGCAATTTGGGTTGTTGTGGACCGACTGACTAAGTCAGCACATTTCATTCCGTATAGTCGGGAATATAGTTTCGATCGCATGGCAAGACTATACATCCAAGAGATTCTTAAATATCATGGTGTGCCAACAAGTATAGTCAGTGATAGAGATCCACGCTTTACCTCAAGGTTCTGGGGAAGTTTTGAAAAAGCGTTGGGAACGACATTGAGTCTGAGTACTGCCTATCATCCAGAGACCGATGGCCAGTCTGAGAGGACTATTCAGACACTCGAGGACATGTTGCGTGCTTGTGCTTTGGATTTTGGACCAGCATGGCATGATCATCTGCCGCTTGTGGAGTTTGCATATAACAATAGCTACCACAGTAGCATTGGTATGGCTCCGTTCGAAGCATTGTATGGTAGACGTTGTCGTACTCCTTTGTTTTGGGACGAAGTAGGAGAACGACAAGTGAAAGGACCTGAATTAGTGCAACAAACGATTGATGTAGTGGAATTGATCAAGAAGAGAATTAAAACTGCACAAGATCGTCAATCGAGTTATGCGAATACCAAGCGTAGACCTCTACAGTTTCAGTCAGGGGAAAAATTTTTCCTTAAAGTTTCACCGTTCCGCAGGGTGATGAGATTTGAACTCAAGGGAAAATTAGCCCCAAGATTCATCGGACTTTTTGAGATCTCGGAATGTGTTGGGAATTCGGCGTATCGATTGGCTTTACCGCCGTATCTGTCCAGCATTCATAATGTCTTTCATGTATCGTTGCTACGATGGTATGTAGCAGATGAGTCACACGTTCTTAGTCCGACAGATGTTCAACTTGAAGAAGACTTGACTTATGTCGAGCAGCCGCTTTTAATCCTGGGCAGGAAAGAGAAAAAGCTCAGAAACAAGACCATTCCACTTGTTCTAGTGCAATGTCAACGCCAAGGTACTGCAGAAGCGACTTGGGAGTTAGAGAGTCGTATGCGCTCAGAGTATCCACATTTGTTTTGAGTTGTATTTTATTCAGTTGTATTGTACTTCAATTTCGATTTCGAGGACGAAATCTTTGTAAGGAGGGGAGGATGTAATGACCCGAATATTTGTTTTGAATGAAGTATTAATTAAGAGATAATTAATGAGTTGGTAATTAGGTTTTAAGGAATTGATAATTCGGGATTAAGCTGTTGGTATCCACCGAATTTTAAATGGATAAACCGATCTATTTCGGATTACATTATCTCGAGAAATCCAACTAGACCAATGAGATTCTGACACGTGGCAGATAAGATTGGTTCATATTTTCTGAAATAGTCCGGATGCAGCCTATAAATGGAAGCCGATTCTTTTGTTTCCTTCACCGCATCTTCAGAGAGAGTTCTAGTTGTACCTTAGGTTTTCTAGCCAGTTTCTAGGGCACTTTGGCGTCGGGAAGTTTCGGAGCTAGTATCGACTCGAGGAGGGGTCGGTGAACTGAGATCGAGACATCATCAGCGGGCTGACGACGGACGCAGGTATAATCCTAAATCCTTAGATAGTGATTTAAGGATCATTAGGTAGATCTTTGTAGCATGTTTGTTCTGGTTTGATAGTGATTTCATTATGTTGGTATTGTCTAGGTTCAGAGCTTTCTGTCAGATTGTTTTAGTGAGGTACGTGATGTACTGATTGAGATATGCAAGCGTAGTATACACACTTATATGCTGCATATTTATCTGTTGCATGATACATGTTTTACTGCTTTGGTATATTATGCATGACATATCATGTTGAGCCTGATATCTTTTGAGATATACCTCGTTTGTTGGGGGCGCTCAGCCCTATTCTGTATTGTGGACGATGGGGCATCGAGAGCTACAGTGTCCGACGGGACTCGCGGGCTCTGATGACCTGGACATTGCAGGTCCACGTCTTGATGATGAGTGTGGGAGCCAAAACATGCCTAGGGCAGATCAGAGACTACACACTCAGGCGCCTCTAGATTGAGCATTAGATTCTGGACTTGATCCTTAATATCCGAGCATATTGCATTTCGCATGCATCATATTAGTTTGTATACTCGTACATTCTCGTATTGGGCGATTGTCGCTCACGTACTTGTTTTCATCTTGGGCACCCCATTCCACGGGGCAGGTCTTAGGTTGGACGGTTCGGACGACCAGGGCAGTGTCTAGAGCAGTTGGGTTTTCGGTGGTGATCTAGTGGAGGTTTTCTGTGGTTTCTCGTTTTCACGTTCAGAATCATGTATTTGTTATAGTTGTATTAATGTTTAAGATTGCTGTTATTTTTTGTTTTCATTTGGGTAGTAAGATGATTAAGTATTTGGTTTCCGCTGTTTATCTGTTGGTATTAGGTTTAATGTTGCATGTTTATTAGTCTGTTTAGTAGTGGCTCGGGTAAGCGCGCTACAAATACTCTTGCTAAATTTGCATCTGCACTTAATGTTCATGAAAAAGGTAAATTTCCTTCACAACCACAGCCTAATCCCAAAGATCATCATTCACAAACCGGAACTTCTGGAACTCAATTGATGGATCAGGTAAAATCTGTTATTACCCTTCGTAGTGATAAGGTTGTGGAAAAATACATTCTTAAATCTTGTGAAGATGATGATAAATCAACTCCAAAGGGTAAGGAAGTGGAACCCATAACTTGCGAAGAGGAGGATCAACAGATAGTTCCACCACCATTCCCTCATGCATTAAAAAATACAAAAAAAAAATCAAATTTTAATTACGATATATATGATATTTTTAAACAAGTAAAAGTTAATATTCCTTTATTAGATGCAATAAAGCAGGTACCATCATATGCCAAATTTTTGAAAGACTTGTGCGCTGTGAAAAGAAAATTGAATGTGAAAAAGAAAGCATTTTTAGCCGAACAAATAAGTGAAATCATTCAAAATAATAATACATTGAAATACAAAGACCCTGGTTGTCCTACTATTTCATGTATTATTGGAGAACGAAAGATTAAAAAAGCCTTGCTTGATCTTGGAGCTAGTGTAAATTTACTTCCATATTCAGTTTATTAAGAACTCAATCTAGGCGAGTTAAAACTTACTTGGTAACACTTTTACTTGTCGATAGATCCGTTAAGGTGCCAAGAGGTATGATAGAAGATGTGTTGGTCCAAGTTCATAACTTTGTATATCTTGTCGATTTCATAGTTTTAGATACACAACCTATCGAAGCTTGTAATGCAAATCATGTAATTTTGGGTCGTCCATTTTTAGCAACTTCTAATGCTCTAATAAATTGCTGGAATGGAATAATGAAGTTATCATTTGGTAACATGACCTTGGATCTTAATGTTTTTAATCTTTGTAAGCAACCATATGATAAAGGAGATGAAAGTGAAAATGAAAATCTTATTGAAACTCTGGTGGAAGAAAACATTCAATAAGGGAGTACTCGTGACCAATTAAATATTTGTTCAATTGATACAGTTAAAGAAAATATTGAAATTGATCTTGATGATTTTATCAGGTATCACTCGTTACAAGGATCAGAGAAAGAATTTGAGGCAAAATATGAGAACAAAGACAAACCACCCATATTGGAGTTAAAACCCTTGCCAGAAAAATTGAAGTATGCATTTCTTGGAGAAGATGAAACATATCCGGTGGTAATTTCTTCCAAACTAGCAATTGATCAAGAAGGTAAATTAGTTGATATTGTTAAAAGATATAAAAATGCAATCGGTTGGACACTAAAAGATCTCAAGGGCATTAATCCACTAATTTGCACTCACAAAATTCATTTAGAAGAAAATGTTAAAATATCTCAACAACCACAAAAGAGATTAAATCCACACATGAAAGATGTTGTGAAAACTGAAGTTCTCAAGCTACTTGATGTTGGGATTATCTACCCTATTTCTGATAGTAAGTGGGTAAGCCCAACACAAGTAGTTCCAAAAAAATCTGGCATCACAGTGATAAAAAATGAAAGGATGAATTGTTAACAAGTCTAGTCCCATCTAGTTAACGGATGTGTATTGATTATAGAAAATTAAATGACGCCACTAGAAAAGATCATTTTCCATTACATTTTTGGATCAAATTTTAGAAAGAATAGCAGGTCATCCCTACCACTGTTTTCTTGATGGATATTCAGGCTATTATCAAATTCTCATTGCACTCGAAAATCAAGAAAAAACTACATTCACATGTCTTTTGGAACATTTGCATTCAGAAGGATGCCATTTGGTTTATGCAATGCCCCTGCAACATTTCAAAGATGTATGCAAAGCATTTTTTGAAACATGGTTGAAAATTGTTTGGAAATTTTTATGGATGATTTAACTGTTTTTGGGAATACATTTTATAATTGTCTTGAAATTTGGAAAAAGTTTTAAAAAGCTACGAGGAAAAAGGTCTTATTTTAAATTGGGAAAAATATCATTACATGACTACTTCTAGAATTGTTTTGGGACATGTCGTGTCATCTCATGGAATTAAAGTTGATAAAGCAAAAGTTGATGTCATTTCCAATTTACCTCATTTAAAAATCATTAATAAATTCGCTCATTTTTGGGACATGCTGGATTTTATAGGAGGTTTATGAAGGACTTTAGTTTAATATCTAAACTCATTTGTAACCTCTTAACAAAAGACACTTCATTTGAATGGACTCAAGAATGTCAAAATACTTTTGATAAAATCATTCGACATTTAACATCAGCTCCTATCATTCAACCTCCTGATTGGACTTTACAATTTGAAATCATGTGCGATGCGAGTGGTTATGCAGTCGGTGCAGTTTTGGGTTAAAGAAGAAACGGTGAGTCTTATGTGATATATTATGCAAATAGAACTTTAAACAATGCTCAAATGAATTACTCCACAACTGAAAAATAACTACATGCTGTAATATTTGCATTAGATAAATTTCGTCCTTATTTGATTGGATCAACGACTATTGTGTTTACTGATCATTATGCTATTAGATATTTGTTGACCAAACAGGATGCAAAGCCACGACTGATACGATGGATTTTGTTGCTCCAAGAATTTGACATTGTGATCAAAGATAAAAAAGGAACCGAGAATGTCGTAGGTGATCATTTATCGAGATTAGTAACAGGATCATCTTGTGAAATGACACCAATTAATGATAATTTTCCTGATGAACATCTATTTTCAGTTACTACTACACCTTTTTTTGCTAACATAGTAAATTTTCTTGTGACAAGAAAAATACCACCACAATGGAGTTCTCAAGATAAAAGAAATTTTTTTAATGAGGTAAAAAACTTTTATTGGGATGATCCGTATCTGTTCAAGTATTGTCCAGATCAAATTTTTCTACGTTGCATACCCGACAATGGGGTAAGTAGTGTCATTAAATTTTGTCATTCAGAAGCATGCGGAGGACATTTTTCTTCAAAAAAAAAACGGATGCCAAAATCTTGTAGTGTGGATTTATGTAATGCCCAAGAATTTGATTAACGTAATCTGAGATGATTAACGTAATTTGAGATGATTTATCGACGATGAACGGATGTGAGTATAGTTGGACCACTCCGAGACCAGATTGGTTAACACATATGAATTATGTGATTTTCGGGCAGAATTGTTGGCGCCTGAGCGGTAGAAAGAGACCGCCCGAGCGCCAATGTTCAACAAAGAAGAGTCTCGGGCAGAAGAGGTGGCGCCCGAGCGGTAGAATAGTACCGCTCGAGCGCCAATGGAGGAGCATCCGGACAGAGAGCCTCGCGCCCGGGCGGCAGATTGTCACCGCCCGAGCGCCGAGCTCGCGCCCGAGCGGTATTTTCTTACCGCTCGAGCGCGAGGCGTGGCGCGTGAAGGATGTGCCACTCGGCGTTTTGCATGTACGAGATATATATATATATATATATATATATATATATATATATATATATATATATATACATGCAATTCATTTTAACAATTTCAGACTAAAAGAAATCGAGAAAAGGTTTCTGGAAAAGGGTTGAAAATCCTTACGCCTTTTGTGAGAAATCCGTCCGTCTGATTTTGAATCTGACTTCGGTATCGAGTTCCTATCAACGTAAACTACAACTGGACGTAAGTTTTGCTACGTTTTGATATGATTTGAAATTATGGTATTGTCAGAATCTGATATGATTCATATATGATGTTCTTGGCATGTTAGACATCGTATAATTGAAACCGGACTGAGGAACAGATACCATATGAAATTATTATGAATTTCGGAGTTGAATCGATATCAGAATTGAGTTGTTATTGATTATGAGATATTAGAATTGATATCTGACTGATATGATATGACTGGATATATTGAGACTATGCCGTTATGTTGTTGAAACAGAATTTGATTAAATTCTGATTATATCCAGTAATGTATTGATACCGTACCCTCGATATTGTTATTGTCAGACTGAGTATTAACAGGCTTGGGGTTCGAGACGTCGACAGAGGCAGAGTGTCAGAGTGACAGGTATAAATTAATGTTGAGTTGGGAGTGCACAACTCGAGGAAGGTTTGACTCGAGTTTCCCTAAATCACATACTTAGTTATTACATTGATTCTTGTAATTGATAAGATTGATGTTTGTTGTCTATTGATTATAGCCACTGCACGTAAGGACTGCTGATTCGCTAGTCATTGATTGATTTGCTTAGATACTGACTGTATGTATTGATTTCTGAGTCGTTGAGTCATAGGCTGATTCGCCTAGTCACCGGCTGATTCGTCGGGTTATTGACTGATTCGTCTAAACTTAAGCTGATTCGCTTAATTACAGGCTGAGTTGTCTGATTATTGGCTGATTCGCCTAATTACTGGCTGATTCGTCAGGTTATTGACTGAGTCGTCAATTCTGCGGCTGATTCGCCCAGACACTGGAGATATTAATTATATCGATGCCGTTTAGGGATTGATTCATTCCTATCGACTGAGATTCGATATAATTACCTATATCCAGACATCGGGATCCCTAGGTTAGAGTTGAGTCGAGTCTAAGACGACGCGTTGTTTGAGTTGAGTTTGAGTCTGAGTGTGAGTCCTGGCTTGATATGGATTTATATTATTTGATGTTGATTATGTTCCTGATGATGGTACATGTTTAGAATCAGAGTTATTCTTGATATTGCTTCATGTTCTGATTTGATACATGTTATGATTATTGCTTATATGCTTTTATATATGTTTTTATATGATTGCACGTTTACATGGTTTATACTGGGATATTTATATCTCACCGGAGTATCCGGCTGTTGTCTTGTTTTGTATGTGTGCATGACAACAGGTGGGGCTGGATCAGGGTCAAGAAGAGGATGAGAGAAGACGAGTTTAGCGTGGTGATTCCGGACTTGGTTTAGAGATATGGTTAGACACTTGATATTAGTTGTTAAACCCTAGTTGAATAAATATATGTTGTACAGGACTTGTACTTTTATACTGAGATGTATGTTCATGTTTAATAAGTAATTTGAGTAAATTACATTACGTTTCCGCTTTGTATTTTAAAAAAAAATTAGACCCTGTTTTATAATTGATTATTAGTCCCAATGATGATTAAGATCGTGATTAGCGTCCGGGTCCCCACAATTTAATTGGCCAAATTGTTTAAAGACACCCACAAAATCTGCAAGATCTGTGAAAATTGTCAAAAATTGGGTGCGATTTCAAAAAGAAACATGATGCCTTTGAATCCTATCATTGAAATTGAAATATTTGACTGTTGGGGAATTGATTTTATGAGACATTTTTCACCGTCGTTTGGATACTTGTATATTTTAGTTGCAGTTGATTATGTTTCCAAATAGATAGAGGAAATTCCATGTCGAACAAATGATCATAAAATCGTCATAAAATTTTTGAAAGAAAATATTTTTAGTAGATTTGGAATTTCTCGAGCCATGATAAGTGATGGGGGAACTCACTTTGTTAATAAATCATTTGCTTAATTAATGAAAAATATGGTATTACGCACAAAGTAACTACTCCTTATCATCCTCAAACAAATGGAAAAGTTGAATTTGCTAATAGGGAGATAAAGCAAATTTTGGAAAAAAAAACTGTTAACTCAAATAGAAAAGATTGTTCTCTGTGACTTAATGATGCACTTTGAGTATATCGAACAACTTTTAAAACATCATTGAATATGTCTTCCTATAGGTTAGTTTATGGAAAACATTGTCATTTTCCTGTGGAATTGGAACATAAAGCTTATTGGTCGATCAAAACTTTTAATTCAAGCATTGATGATTGCAACAAATTGCGCAAATTGCAACTTAATGAACTTGATGAACTCAGAAATGATGCGTATGAGAATTTAAGGATTTATAAAACAAAAATCAAATCATTTCATAATAAAAAAATTCTTAGAAATCTTTTTGAGATTGGTAAAAAAGTTTTGCTTTATAATTCTCGACTTCACGTATTCCCAGGAAAAATTACGATCAAGATGGACAGGCCCATATGTTGTAAAGCATGTGTATCCTTATGGAGCTGTGGATATTGAAAATCCTAAAAATGGTGATATTTTTAAAGTAAAAAGACAAAAGCTTAAACCATTTTCAGAAAATGAATCTTTCAAGAAGAGTTTACTTCACTCTCCGATCCTTAAATTTTTATGTGCATTTAATTTTGTTTGTTTTTATTTCAGGTTTCCTTAATCTTTTATTTTCCCGATTAAATGGCGGATAACGATACTCCATGACACTCATAGTCGGTTAAATCAGTTTCCCACAATCGCTGATACAAAAATAAAAAAAAATCATTTCTTTTCTTTTCAAAATGGATGAAATTTTTCCTTTGTAAATTTTTTCCCTCTGTTTCTGAAAATGTTCTAAGAAAAATTTATGCAGGTAGATGTGAAAGATTGCGATTGCTAATTCAAAAAAGAATTCCAGAAGAGATTCTTCTTGTAACAGAAGCTAAGGTCCGATTAGGAGGAGAAGTTCCACAATTATTACTCATTCGGTATTTGCCTGGATTAGGAAAAAGTACTTATGTGAAAAAACAAAGGGCCAAAAGGTTAGGGGTTTGTCATAATTGTGCAAGATGGACTTGTGACACACGATGCAGATCTTTGGGATGTGTTTTCAATAACAGAAAGATAAAACTGATTTTCATCAAGAATGAGCTGAGTAAGGAGTCTTTATATAACATCTTATTGACTCTTGAGAAGCATTCTAGTGGACACGTGCATATTGAACTTCTCCGTTTATGGAAACAATTCCAAGATGAGCGTCATAGTCTTGGGAATCCGACTAAAAAAGACCATGTTTGCCAATTTATAAGAAAATTGGATGGGAAGCATATTCTCGACTCATAGAAGGCGTTGAAGCCGTTTCTGGACGTAAAACCAGAGGAAAATTGAGAGCCACAATCACACTACTGTTTATATGCATGTGTGTCATTATTGTTTTTACTGTTTATTCTGCTTACAACTGTGACCCATAGTTTTGTCATAATAACATATTACCTCTATAAAATCTCTCATCTTTCTCTCTATTTTCGCAGACAAAAAAGAAAGTAAAAACATGGCTGGATCCTCTGCACAAACATTGAAAAATATTTGTGTATTTTGTGGGTCGAGTCTTGGAATAAATGAAGTGTTTTTAGAAGCAGCAAATAATCTTGGAAAGATATTGGCTGAGAAAAAAATTCACTTGGTATATGGGAGATGTAATATTGGGTTAATGAGATCTGTTTCAACATCTGCTCATCCTGGAGGTAGTCAGGTTTTGGGTATTATTCTTACAGCTTTAGCTGAAAGAAATATTACAGGTGTTACGATTGGGGAGGAATTAAATGTTTCTTCTATGTATGAAAGAATCACCAAAATGAGTGAAAATTATGATGCTTTTATCCCACTATTAGGTGGTTTTGGTACATTAGAAGAAATTTTTCACACTTTTTCTTGGGCATAACTTAATATCCATAATAAACCTGTGGGCTTGTTGAATAAAAATAATTATTATGACAGTTTGTTGACATTTCTTTATAAAGCTGTGGAACAAAATTTCAATTAGAATCACGACTGATGCTCATCTGTGCTTCGACTGCCGATCAATTAATTGATGATTTGGAAGCTTTTGTTCATAAGCCTGATCCGATGATAACATAGATCAATTGGTCGTAATCAAGCAGTAAGAAAAGAAAGATGGATAATTGATTCAAAAGTCGTGGATTGGTTTGCGTTTGTTTCAGTTTGTTATCTTCAATAAAACTCTAGGTGATATCTCTTTCATTATGTACTCTTTTTAATAGTTATTTTGACATTAAAGACAATGTCATATTCTGATTGGGGGGAGAAAAAATTAAAAAAAAAAACTTTAAAAAAATTTAAAAAAATTATTTTAAAATAAAACTATGTTTATTGTTTGTATCTTAGTAATTTTTGCAAAAATATCATTCATTACATGTTTGAAAGGTTTAAATTAGACAATGTATTAATATATCTAAGGATGTTTAAATTTTTATTTGAAAAAAAAAGTCAATTTTAATATTCTGATCACTATAAAAATATGATTTATGAAATCTTTTTGAATGATTAATTATTTTGATAAAATCAGTTATTAAAGTATATGGCCTAAGATATACCTGATAAGAATGCCTAAAATTTTTAAACTCACACATATTTTGTGAGTGAGTGGAGGATTGAGAAAACAGCTTGCAAGCCTTTATTGATCATCAGAGAGACTATCTATTATTTAGATCTTGAGTTCTTATTTTGAAAAAAAAAAAACGATATTTCCTGGAAAAAAAAGAAAAAAAAAGAAGGAAGATGTTAAAGATCTATGAAATTTTTAAGTTCTATGCTACGATCCATTTATCTCTCATAAAAATTTAAAAAAAAAAGAGTAAAAGAAAGAAAAAAATGTGAGAGAAATATATTGTACAAATTAAATAAAAATATGTGGTCAAGAAGTATAAACTTAGTCTGATTCTATGATGTTAAAAAAAAATAGGAAAAAAATATATAATAAGAACAACTAGATTTTAAATCAATGGATTTCCTATCTTTTGATTAATTTGGCTCGTTTGTCTGTCTGCATTCTGTAAACCATTTTCCTGAGCATTTTTCTGTATTCCAACTCCATGAGAGAAATCGTTCCCATAAATTGAAACATTTATTAACCTGTGAGGATATGGAGTTGAGACTCTTAATAGGAATTTCTGAAGTTCATGTGCATTTATCTACCTGAAAATAAGCTTCGAATTGATCAGTTCTGATTATTTCATAAATTATAATTATACTGATCTTGATATAACTTTGACAGATTTCAAATTTAATTTAAACACTTGGATAGTTCCGATTACATTTCTATTTAAATTAATCAATATGTTTTGTGTTGCTATTAACGCTTAAATTGCTAGGAACTAGCAATAAGCTAGTTGGGGGTGTGATAATCATAAAAATTGTATATTAATTAAATGTTTTATAATATAAATTTATAGTTTTCGTTTTATTAAATGTTTAAATATTCTATGTTTTATAATAAATTGTATAAAATATAAGTTGTTGTATAATTATAATTTTTTACTATTTTTTACAGATTCGATAAAACAAGAATAACATTGGCGTTGCAAATAGGATTAAGATGATTCTTGGACCTGTAGAAAGTTGATGTTAATATCTACAATATTGGTGGAAAACATGAGATAAAAATCTTCTCACAAGTGGAATCAAATTAAGCAACAAATAAAGTTACCAAAGAAGTGGCAGTTTTACCATGCTCTAGCATTTTGACCATATCTCAAAAATTACTTCGTCAAATGGTTAAAACAAATACAACAATTCAAATAACTCAGATATCTACATGTTTTATTTTATGTGGAAAAGAAAATTCGGATGGGAAGATTTTCAAAAGTGATGTGCATTAAAATATAATTTCTCGGGACACCAATGAAGACTTATGTGTAAGAAATAATATTTTATTTGTGGTTGTTTCCCCAAATTTTGTTATAAATAGGGGTGCATTGTAATGAATTGAGATATCACTCATTCTATGAACAAATCTTTGAGTTAATAATATTTATCTCTTTATTTTTCTTTTATTTCTTCATTTAAATATAATTAGCATGTTAATTTCATATTCAAAGTTTTATACTTTGAATAATGAGTAGCTAACTTCCCAAGGTTGAGATGAAAAGGTGAAGCTCTTGGTATGATAATAATGTTATTAAAAGGTATAATCTATGTTTTAAATTATTTAATCATTATTTATTGTTTATGTTATATTTATTTTTTAAGTATTATTATACCCTGTTTATAAGTAGGAGTTTTGATTTATTGTTGCTATATGTTACACTAAATTTTTGGAACCATTTAAATGTTAGTTTGGTATTACCAACCATTTAAAGTGGATGCCTTGATTTATTATATATAAATATATCATAATATTAATTTCTTGGTACCATTTAAATGTTTTTTTGGTTTTAACAACCATTTAAAGTGGGAACCTTGATTTAGTGTCTACAAATATATATAACATAATAAATACTTGACAACATTTATAAGTTTTGGTATATATTATGTACTTATAAGATAATAATATATAATATAATATAAATATGATTATTTAATATTTTGGAACCATTTTATTAAGTCGATTTCAATAATGTTCATTAATGTTAACTTTATTAAAATACCAAGAGTGGATCCTTTAATCTGAACTACTTAAATTAAAATTTGAACAATTAAAAATTACCAATTAAAGATTCAAACACTTAAAAGAAATACAAAAACAAAAACAAAAAGACATTGTAGTGGACTTGTAATTACCTTAGCTTCCCTGTGGATACATTATCGGACTCACTGAATTATACTACTTGTGGACAACCTGCTCTTGGGATTGCAACAATCAAATTCGCGACACATTGCACTTTGACTTGTTTACCGACTCTTATGGGGTCATCAGGTGGCAAGGTTGGGCGTTTTGTCGAAACATATAGGAGTTGATGCTTCGTAGTCGAGATTCACCACTTACCTTCGGGTATGGATATCCTATGTGATCTCATGTGTTTGTAGTTTGAAATATCTGATCAGAGTGTTGGTGGTAATTATGAAAGAGGTTTATATTACACCATCGACGCAACTACGACATGACACATAGTATCGATTCTTTGAAGGCTATCGATATACCAATAGTTTTCGAATCGATCGGGATATATGAGATGAAGGGATTGTACTGTACGCTAATCATAATAGATTGGTTCTTGCAGCCACTATCATTTGATACCTAGAGAATCATGTAAGCGATGCTGCTAGGCGTTTAACATGATTGGTTGTGTACCATCAGACTTAAGTTTTGACATTCTTATTATCAAGGAGTTGATAAGTAAGAATGGAGCAACTGCGGTATGCTCATATAAGGACATATATAGTCCCGAATCACATTGAGATGTGAATCCACAACTAATTGTATCATTGAACCATTAAGGGTCACACATGCAACGTACCGTACTTTTAACTTATTTAAAATTTGCGGAAATATAAAAATTTTCTTAAATAAACAATAACCTTTCAATTTGCGATAAAATAAACTGTTCTTCTAAAATATTCTAATTGAAAACATTCACAAACAAAGTTTGCCAAAAAGGTACTCGTTTAAACATCTGGAAATAATCTCATAAAATCAAAGTATTTGAACAAGCATAAAATCTTAAAACATGGGCGGTCCTTGGGTTTAGCCTCCCGCGCAGTCCAAGCCGGCTCATTGGTCCCCACCCCTTGTCTCTTCAAGGTCATTCTCACCTGCATCGATTAAGTCTAGTGAGTCTAAAGACTCAACATGTATAAACTGAATATAACAAGTAATACGTAATAAAACCACATGCATCTTAAAGTAAGGCGTACATACATGAAACTTGAACGTAATTACATAAACATAGACGGGCCATCATCATTAAACTTTTCATAAACATACTTCCATCGTGCATACTTGAACATGCATATACTTCATCATTTTGCGTAGAGATATGTTTCAAAGCAAGTGACCCATACATAAATGCGCCTAATCAGACTAAACCACAATACTAGGCTTGCAGGGAAAATCCACAACTACATACATGAGATCCCCAGTCATGCTTTACCGAGTGGATTGGTCCCTGGTCATGCTTTACCATTTTCCAATCCTGATCTAAACTCGGTCATGCTTTACCGGGGTGGAGAGGTCCTCGGCCACGTTCACCGACTTCCAAACCCGTTCATAATTGGTCACAAGACATTTAGCATACTTTAAAAACATAAAATATTTTCTTTTGCACGTCGAACATACTTACATAGCGTTGAGGGATGCGTTGAGTCTCGCTTGGGGCCATTGCTGCACATACTAACATAATTTCAAACACTTATCTTTCATAACTTAGACGTATTATTCATGCTCACACACAAAAATGAAAAATTTCCTTATGACGTTATAATTCTCTCGGGACTCGACCTCATTTAATTATCGTACTAAACCATGACTTCGAACCCCAAAACAATCCCTATATTTTTTCCCATACATGGAAGACACGGACCTCGTGTAGACATCTGGGTCGAGGTTCGTGTAGACTCTATAACTTAACTTACGGAATTAACAAAGGCGTGGACCCCGTGTCAGGGTCCGACTAAGGGTCCGTGTAGGCTCTGAAAATGTGAACCAACGAGAATCACCACACTTATGGCTTAATCCTCCTAACTCAATCATACGAACCGTGAACCAACACCTCGAAACCCATCCTAGGATGCTATGACAATGATTCAAAATCCCATGACGCCTCAAAACGACGATAGAAATCATACAACACAACCCAAACCGTGAACACAACATTTTGACACCAAATGTTTCCAACGACTTCTTATGCAATCAATTGCCTATCGACATGACATGAAGCACCAAAAATCATCCCAACATCATACTAACAATAATTAAACGCAGCAGCCATCACAAAATGGTTCCCAATGAAGCCTGCAACAAATAACTTCAAGAACACATCAATAACACATTTTCAGAAAAGTGCAGTTTGAGCAGTCCCACTAAAACGATCATAACTCACTCGTTTCTTGTCCAAAAGTTACGGATTTACAGTCAAATCGAAGGTATAAAAAATTTCTATGTTTTATATGTGGAAAGAGTTTCCATAAAACCAACAGATTTTTCTCAGAAATCTAAATGACTGGTTATACGTATTCAGATCTAAAAATTTTGATCTAAAAATCATTTCCAACGTTTTCGCTCAAACTTTTCATAACATACATGGATTTTTACACTTAATAAACATTGCAACACATAATATGACGAGATCGATGCAGAAACAAAAGATTATACATGCATTTTGATATTTAAAATTATCGAACCGACGATACCGAAGCGGGAAGGATGCGAGGGTTGATCTGGGACGAACGTGGAACGATTTTCTTTGAAAAAACGAATGAGAATTGCTGGAAAAATGAAGGGAAAAGGGTCGGCTACTGATAAACTTAAGAACCCTAAACTTTGCTCTCAAATGAAAGAAAGGAAATGGAATGAAAGGTGTGTGTGCATTGGACGAAGAGTGTGTGAAAATATGGGTGTGTGCGTGTAAATAAGCAATTAGGGTGAATAATAATTGCTTAATTAACTAATTAACAAAGTAATTAAAATACTAACCCCCTACTTACCTCTAATAAAATCCTCTAATTTAAAATAAAATGCACAAATACTAAATCTTTAAAAGTTTAAAATCATAGAAATCACCTAATAAATAAATTAGGCTTTAGAAATGCTAACAACTTAATAAATCATTTCAATGCCACATTCCTAACTTAAAATAAAATACCACATTTAAAAGTCCCCAAAATCATCGCCGGTCTCTTTTCCTCGATCATGCATCGAATAATCGCCTGAAACATGAAACTCAAGAAAACATTTAACATGCATCACATAAGCATAATTAATTTAAAATAATGCATTTGAATAAATCATGCATCGCTAAGAATCAATTTAACTTAAATAAAGAATTTAAATAAATGCATGGTTTTACGTGTATTGAATTTGGGCTCTACAGTTCCTCCCCTACTTAAATAAATTTTGTCCTCGAAATTAAGTCTTACCAAACAACTCCGGGTAGCGACTTCACATATCTGCTTTGGTCTCCTATGTGGCCTCCTCCACTGCTTAATTCAGCCACTGGACTTTGACCAGCTTGGTCACTTTGTTCTGAAGTCTTCGTTCCTGTCAGTTTAGGATTTGGACAGGTCTTTACTCATACGACAGATCTGGAGCCAACTGCAACGGTTCAAAACTCAACACATGCTAAGGATTCACTATGTACTTCATCAGCATCAAGACGTGGAACACATTGTATACACGGCCAGATTCGGCGGTAGGGCTACACGATAAGCTAGTGTCCCGACTCTGTCAAGAATCTCAAACGGTCCAATAAAACTCGGACTAAGCTTGCCTCTCTTCCCAAACCTCATAACACCCTTCATAGGTGTTATCTTTACAAAAACGTGATCTCCTATGGCAAACTAAAGGTCCCTTCTTCTCTTGTCAGCATAACTCTTTTGACAACTCTGTGCGGTCTTCATCCTATCTCGGATCTTGACCACTACATCTGCAGTCTGCTAAACAATCTCTGGACCAAGTTCTGATCTCTCACCGACCTCATCCCAATGAATCGGCGATCTGCACTTCCTCCCATACAGTGCCTCGTAGGGAGCCATACCTATAGACGATTGGAAACTGTTGTTGTAGGTAAAATCCACTAGAGGTAGCTTCGATTCTCAACTCCCGTGGAAATCGATCAAACAAGCTCTCAACAAATCCTCCAAAATCTGAATCAGTCGCTCAGACTGACCATTTGTCTGAGGGTGAAATGCAGTACTGAATAGAAACTCCATCCCCATGGCTGCATGTAAAGTCTTCCAGAAGGACGATATGAATATCGAGTCCCTGTTGGACACAATAGAAACTAAGATTCTATGCAATCGAACTATCTCCTTGATATAAAGCTCTGCATACTGAGTAATGGAGAAAGTCGTCTTCACCAGTAAGAAATGCTCTAACTAAGTAAGTCGGTCCACTATAACCAACAACAAAGTCCATGGTGATATTCTCCCATTTCCAATCGGGAATAGGGAGTGACTTAAGCATTCCTGCTAATCTCTGATGTTTTTCTTTCACTTGCTGACAAGTGAGGCATTCAGACACAAATCGGCAGATGTCCCGCTGCATGCCTGGACACCAATATAGGATCTGCAAATCTTTGTACATTTTGGTGCCTTCTGGATGAATGGAATACGACGATGTATGTGCCTCAGTCAAAATATCCTCTCTGATCGAATCAACACTAGGCACCCACATCCTTCATCTGTATTTCACAATACCATCAGACATTGAGTAGAGAACAGTGCCCTTGGCTTCATCCTTCAGTCTCCATTTCTGTAGTTGCTCATCCGAAGGATGACTTCTACGGATTTTGTCTAGCAAAGAAGATTGGACTGTTAGATTAGACAGCTTAGGAGCCTTGCCCTTAGGATAAACCTCTAAACCAAATCTCTGAATTTTTGACTGAAGAGATCTCTGCACTGACAGCTGTGCTACGACTGCAACTTTCCTGCTCAAGGTGTCTGTCACAACATTAGCTTTCCCAGGGTGATAGCTAATATTACAATCGTAGTCTTTCACTAACTGTAACCATCGTCTTTGTCTCATATTCAGCTCTTTCTACGTGAAGAAGTACTTGAGACTCTTGTGATCAGTAAAAATATTTGGCTTTTCTCTCCATACAAATAATGTCTCCCGACAGCGAACTCAAGATCATGAGTCGGGTAGTTCTTCTCGTGCACTTTCAATTGTCTGGAGGCATAAGCTATAACCGACCATGCTGAATCAAAACTGCGCCTAAACCGAGCTTACAAGCGTCGGGGATAACACAAAATCGCCTTGCCCTACTGGCATGGCTAACACTGTCACTGATATAAGAGCTTGCTTCAAAGTATCAAAGCTCTTCTGACACTCTCCACTCCATATGAATTTAGTATTCTTCTTAGTCAGTGAAGTGAGTGGAACTGATATCGAATAAATCACAGAATAAACTTCATGTAGTAGCCTAGTAAGCCTAGGAAACTTCATATCTCTGACGCATTCTTCGGCTCAACCCATTCCTTAACTGCTGCCACTTTGGCTGGATCTACCTCGACCCCACTGCTAGATATTATATGCCCCAAAAATGCTACATTCTCCAAGCAGAATTCACACTTATTGAATTTTGCAAACAACTTGCGACTCTGCAAGACTTGCAAAAACTGTACCCAAGTGCTGACTATGCTCCTCTTGGCTCTTCGAGTAGATAAGTATGTCGTCAATGGATAGTATGAAGAATTAATCTAGGTAGGGCTGAAATATTCGATTCATGAGGTCCATAAATATCACTGCAGCATTCATCAGTCCAAAAGGCATTACTAAGAACTTGTAATGCCCATACCTGGTTCTGAAGGATGTCTTATGAACATCTGCATCCTTTACCTTCAGCTGATGATACCCAAATCGTAGATATATTTTAGAAAACACTGTGGCTCCCTGCAACTGATCAAGCAAGTCCTCGATCCTTGGTAGTGGATATTTATTCTTGATCGTTACCTTGTTCAGTTCTCGGTAAACGATACAAAACCTCATGCTCACATCCTTCTTCTTTACGAAGAGTACTGGTGCGACCCATGGTGAGAAACTAGGGCAGATGAATTCTTTATCCAAGAGCTCCTAAATATACTGCTTGAGTTTTAACATCTCAGCTAGAGCTAAATGGTACAGTGCCTGGCATAAGGTCGATGGCGAATTCCACCTTTCTCTCTGGTGGAACGCCTGTGATGTCGTCCGAAAAGACGTCAGGAAAATCTCTGACAATCTGTACATCAGATATCGACGGAGTGGGTACGTCAGGTGCGGAAACAATGGCCAATAAATCTTGACAACCCTTATGAATAAGTCTCCGTGCCTGTATGCAAGAGATCATGCGAGGGAAATTCCTCCATCTATCTGGCTCAAAGAGAAAGTGCTCCATGCCCAAAGGTCTTACCAACACTGATCTTTTCTGGAAATCAATGAGATTCTGTTCTTTGTCAGCCAGTCCATTCCCAAGATAATAACAAATTCTGGCATCGGCAACAGGATTAGATTGGCAAACACTAGGTGGCCCTGCAGTTCTAGATCGATGTCCCTGACCACACTAGTAGCTGATAATTCTTCCCCTGATGGGACTGTCACTGAATAGCTCACGTCAAGTCCAATAGACTTGACGTCTAGATGATTAGCAAACATCTCTGAAATAAAAGAGTGAATGGCCCCTGAATCTATCAAGGCCTTCGTAGCTACTCTCTTTATGAAAATATTTCTTAGAGATGTTGGTACAACACAAAAATTTATATCCCAAAAATTCTAATTTTAACCTCATGCATAGTAGAAAAATCTCTACGCAAGTCGTCAAAAATACTAACTAGCACACTAATAATCCCAAATAAAATTCGAAACATGCATAGAAAAATAATGCGGTGCTGAATTAAATAAGTTACCAGTCAAAAGAGTCGTGTCTGGGTTTGCCTCCTCTGCCTGCACGGCGAACACACTACCATGGGTCGGATGCCTCCACTGTGCGCAGTACTTCAACATATGATCGCTGGCTCCGCATTTGAAGCACTTGCCCGATCCCCATAAGCACTGTCCCGGATGCTGGTGGTGGCACTTCGGGCATATTGGGTACTTGCCAGGATTCTGTGGAGCCTTCTGCTGAGGAACAAAACCGCTGCCATTCGATGGTCCCTGAAATAGTCTCTTCCCCTGCTGTCTTGGGAAAGGCCTCTTAAACTGAGGTCGCTGTTGCTGTTGCTGCTACTGCTGAGGTGCCTGATAGGGCCTCTTGTCCTGCCTGTCACCCGTGATGTCCCTCTGGTCTTGCTCTGCCGTTAAGCCTCTCGAAACGGCAACTGTAAAAGTAGTGGGACCAGAAACTCTTATATTGCGGCGCAAGATCGGCCGCAAACCATCCATAAAATACCTTAGCTTCTCATGGGTATCATTTGCAATTAGGGGCACAAAGTGACACCCTCTATCGAACATCCTCACAAACTCTGCAACACTGCTATCTCCCTGTCAGAGCGTCATGAACTTCTTAGTCAATCTGGACCGTACTTCCTCAGTGAAGTACTTGGAGTAGAAGACATCCTTGAAACCGTCCCAAGTAAGGGTCTGGAAATTTAGCGTTATAGAGGCGCTCTCCCACCACAATCTCGCGTCTCCTATCATTATAAAGGTGGCACATCTGACCCTATCTGTGTTCTACAACTCCATAAAGGCAAAAATTACTTCGATGGACTTAACCCATCCTTCAGCTATCATCGGGTCAGTTGTTCCCGGGAACTCCTTCGGATCCATCCTCTTAAACCTCTCGTAGACTGCCTCTAGTCTGGGCCTCGCCCTTGTGTCCACTGCAGTCTGGTTCCCCGCAAATTGTGCGAAGAACCGAGTCATCCCTGCAAGCATCTGAGTCTGCATATGTGACGTACCGTACTTTTTTACTACTTGAAATTCGTAGAAAAATTAAAAACTTTCTTAAATAAGAAGTGGACCTTCAAAATCTTGATAATGTAAACAGTTCATCCCACAACCAATGAAACAAAATATCTCAAAGTAAATTTTACCAAAATATTTGTAAAAATCTCATAACCGATAACATGAAATCAGTGTATTTTTAAATATTTCATAAAACTTAAAACTGGGAGGTCCTCGGGTCTAGCCTCCTACTCAGTCCAAGCCAGCTCCTTGGTCCCCACCTCTCATCTCCTCAAATGCATCATCACCTGCATCGATCAAGCCTAGTGAGTTTAAAGACTCAACACGTACAAACTGGAAGTAACGAGTTGTAGTAGCCCGAATTCCAAATTGGGTAATTAACGGATTAATGGTGATTAAGAAGGTTTAATGTGTAATTTTGACCGTGGTCATGATCGGACGGACCGAAGATGGTTCGGTAGCACCGAAGAGTTCGGACGATCCGGAGTGAGTTCGGTGGATCCGATCATGAGGTGTCAAGAGCCGATGGACACGTGGGAGTTCGGACGTTCCGGAGTGAGTTCGGTGGATCCGATCATGAGGTGTCAAGAGCTGATGGACACGTGGTAGTTCGGACGTTCCGAAGTGTAGGTTCGGTGGATCCGATCGTGAGGTGTCAAGAGCTGATGGACACGTAGGAGTTCGGACGTTCCGAAGTGGGTTCGGTGGATCCGAACATAGCCTATAAATAGTGCTCGGATTTCCTCATTTTGTATTGACAATCCTTGAGTTGTGTCTCATATTTGAGAGATTTGGAAGGTTTCTAGGGTTAGTTGCCGGTCGAGCGATAGCCAAGAGCTGCCAGGATTGGTAGTGTAGCGACGCCTGAGTTACGAGGCAATCGACATCAAAGGGCTGTCGACGGACGAAGGCTTGTTCTAGACCTGATTAGCGGTGTTGCGTAAGGCTAGGCTTGCTGTGATAGAGGTACGAAAGTACTAACCGAGATATCCTGGTTGAGTATACATTCATATATGTGTTGCATGATTATTTGCTGCATTGTTATATGTCATATGATGCATGTTATTATGTCACGTTGTATGATGCATGTTGCATTTCATGTTGAGCCGTATCTCCTTCGAGATAGCCTTTACTGTTGAGCTGTATCTCTTTCGAGATAAGCTATATATCTTGTGGGGCCGCTCAGCCCTGTCTTGTCTTGTGGACGCATGGACACCGAGAGTACACAGTGGCCGACGGGTCGGGAGGGCTTCGGTGATCCGGGACATTTTAGGTCCACGTCTGTTCTTGCAGTGGATGCAGTGACCCAGAGGTTGGACCGCGCGGCACTATCCACTTGGCGCCTCTAGACTGAGCATTTTGAGATCTTTTGTGACTCCTGTTTCTTGACTACCCTGGTATCATATCATAGCATGTGCATTTCATATAGGTTTGTATACTCATGCTTTTGTATTGGGCGTTCTTATCGCTCACGTCCTCGGTTTTTGTTTATCTTGGACACCCCATTCCCTCGGGGCAGGCCTCAGGTTGGACAGCTCGGGTAGAGCAGGAGGAGGACAGTGAGTATCTGGTTGGTTTAGTTTTCAGTACTATTCTATTTCGTTATGGTTGTACCGAATATATTTTGAGTTGTTCTGATTTCGATTGGGTTGTATAACTATCATTTGTTGGTATTTTCCGCTGTTATCTCTGATTTTTATTAATTAAGTTAGTTGCATGCTTAGTTCTCAACTAGTAGGTGATTCTGGAACGGGTCACTACATTTATGGTATCAGAGCATGCTTACGATTTTGGGATATAGATTTTGTTTTGGGATTTTTCGTGGACCATTTTACCATTTCCCCTATTCTATCTTGTAGCGATGGCTGACCACTTTGGTGATGAGAGTAGTCAGGGGAGTGTAGGTCGTTGGGGTGACCAGGACGATCGTAGACGTCATTCTTTCCGTTTCTACTCCGATGGGTCATTCGGTTTTAGCCAAGCGTCTAGTGATGGGTTGTCCCTTAGATTTTGAGGGTAACGATGTTGTTATTTTCGTTTTGTTCATCCTCTAAACTTGATTTCGAGGACGAAATCGTTTTAAGGGGGGGAGAATGTAGTAGCCCGAATTCCAAATTGGGTAATTAACGGATTAATGGTGATTAAGAAGGTTTAATGTGTAATTTTGACCGTGGTCATGATCGGACGGACCGAAGATGGTTCGGTAGCACCGAAGAGTTCGGACGATCCGGAGTGAGTTCGGTGGATCCGATCATGAGGTGTCAAGAGCCGATGGACACGTGGGAGTTCGGACGTTCCGGAGTGAGTTCGGTGGATCCGATCATGAGGTGTCAAGAGCTGATGGACACGTGGTAGTTCGGACGTTCCGAAGTGTAGGTTCGGTGGATCCGATCGTGAGGTGTCAAGAGCTGATGGACACGTAGGAGTTCGGACGTTCCGAAGTGGGTTCGGTGGATCCGAACATAGCCTATAAATAGTGCTCGGATTTCCTCATTTTGTATTGACAATCCTTGAGTTGTGTCTCATATTTGAGAGATTTGGAAGGTTTCTAGGGTTAGTTGCCGGTCGAGCGATAGCCAAGAGCTGCCAGGATTGGTAGTGTAGCGACGCCTGAGTTACGAGGCAATCGACATCAAAGGGCTGTCGACGGACGAAGGCTTGTTCTAGACCTGATTAGCGGTGTTGCGTAAGGCTAGGCTTGCTGTGATAGAGGTACGAAAGTACTATCCGAGATATCCTGGTTGAGTATACATTCATATATGTGTTGCATGATTATTTGCTGCATTGTTATATGTCATATGATGCATGTTATTATGTCACGTTGTATGATGCATGTTGCATTTCATGTTGAGCCGTATCTCCTTCGAGATAGCCTTTACTGTTGAGCTGTATCTCTTTCGAGATAAGCTATATATCTTGTGGGGCCGCTCAGCCCTGTCTTGTCTTGTGGACGCATGGACACCGAGAGTACACAGTGGCCGACGGGTCGGGAGGGCTTCGGTGATCCGGGACATTTTAGGTCCACGTCTGTTCTTGCAGTGGATGCAGTGACCCAGAGGTTGGACCGCGCGGCACTATCCACTTGGCGCCTCTAGACTGAGCATTTTGAGATCTTTTGTGACTCCTGTTTCTTGACTACCCTGGTATCATATCATAGCATGTGCATTTCATATAGGTTTGTATACTCATGCTTTTGTACTGGGCGTTCTTATCGCTCACGTCCTCGGTTTTTGTTTATCTTGGACACCCCATTCCCTCGGGGCAGGCCTCAGGTTGGACAGCTCGGGTAGAGCAGGAGGAGGACAGTGAGTATCTGGTTGGTTTAGTTTTCAGTACTATTCTATTTCGTTATGGTTGTACCGAATATATTTTGAGTTGTTCTGATTTCGATTGGGTTGTATAACTATCATTTGTTGGTATTTTCCGCTGTTATCTCTGATTTTTATTAATTAAGTTAGTTGCATGCTTAGTTCTCAACTAGTAGGTGATTCTGGAACGGGTCACTACACGAGTAATACGTAATAAACTCACACACGACTTTAAAATAGATCATACATACTGGAACTTTAACATGTGATTAAAAGCTTGAACTTACATACATAACTTAAACATGCCATACGTGAAAATTTTCTTAAACATGCTTGCATAATGTACATACATGAACATACATAAACTTCATCATTTTGTGTAGAGGCATGTTTCAAAGCAAGTGACCCATTCATAAATACGCCTGATCAGACTAAACTACAGTACTGAGCTGACAGGGAAGATCCACTGCCACATACATGAGATCCTCGTTCATGCTTTAACGGGTGGATTGGTCCCCATTCTTACTTCAACGTTTTCCAATCATGATCTAAACTCGTTCATGATTTAACGGGGGTGGATTGGTCCGTGGTCATGGTTTACCGCTTTCCAATCCCATACATAGATTTGGTCACAAGACATTTAGCATACCTCAAAAACTTAAAATATTTTCTTTTGCACGTCGAGCATACTTACTTGCATTGAGGGATTCGTTGGGTTTCGCTTGGGGCCACTGCTGCACATACGAACACATTCTCAAGTGCTTAGCTTTCATACTTAGACGTACTACTCGTACTCAACCCCGAAGTACAAAAATAGCTTATGACATTCTAGATCAATCGGGACTCGACCTCATTAAATCATTGTACTAACCCATGACATCGAACCCCAAACAAATCTCTAAATGATGTGCGAACATTTCCCAAAATAAAAGACATGAACTCACTATTGAACCAGAAAAGAAGAAATAAACCAAACACTCTAACAGATGGGGCCGCGCTCGGGCGGTAAAACTTTACCGCTCGAGCGCCAGGTCTACTGGAAAGAACACTCGACAGAAAGAGTGGCGCTCGGGCGGTAAAAAGTTACCGCTCGGGCGCCGAGCAACTGGACTCCGCGACTCAGAAACTTATACTCTCCAATTTCGATTACATAGACAATGAACAACGCCTCGAGACTCATCCTAGGACGCTATGGCATAGACTCGACTCCACAAAACGTTCCAAACGACGATGCACACCAAACAAGCAACAAATCCGTAAACTCAAATTTTGACACCAATTGATTCCCACAATTTCTAACGCAATCAACGACTATCGACACGAAACGAAGCATCAAAACTCATCCCAATCTCATACTCCATATACTTAAACACAGCAGCAATCACCCGACAGTTCCCAACGAAATCTGCAACAAATAAACTTCAAGAACACAACAATAGCATAATCTTCAGAAAACACAATTTGAGCAGTCCCACGAAAAACACCATAACTCACTAATTTTTATCCAAATATTTCGAATTTTATATCAAATTGAAGGTATCAAAAATTTCTACGTTTCATATGTTGAAAGTTTCCCAAATTCTCGACCGAAAAATTGCAGTTTTCAGAATACAGTGAAAAACGAAATTTTAGATCTGAAAATTATTTCAAAACTGATCCAACCAATTTCCTGCTCAAACTATGAACGTCATACATGAATTTTACGCATAATAAACATAAACATAAATACTATGACAGATCGATGCAGGAAAAACAGAATATACGTGCCTTTTGATATTAAAATTTACCGAAGCGGAGACGGAGCGAAGGTTGATCCGGGACAATGGTGGCTCGATTTCTTTGAAGAAAATTCAACAAAACTTTGCTGGAAACTGAAGGGGAGGGGCGGCTACTTTCTTGTTATGAACCCTAGGTTTTTATTAAAAATTTAGAAGTGAAATGTATAAGGGGAAGTGTCTGTGTGCAAGTTTATCGTGTGTGTGTGTGATACAATTGTAACGTGTGTGCCTGTGTTATGCTAGTAATTAGGGAATAAAAATTGGCTTAATTCTACCATTAAGGTGCTAATTAAAAGTTAACTCAATTAAAAAATTAAATAAAGTACTATCCCTACTAATCCTTAAATAAAAGTCACCTAATTGAAATAAAGGGCACAAGCACCATGTCTTTAAAGGTTGTAAAATCTTAAAATCATCTAATTAATAAATTAGGCTTTTAAAAATTTACTAAAACTAAATAAATTATTTAAAATGCCCCATCCTTAACTTAAAATAAAATATCACATTAAAATTGTCAAAATCGTCACCGGTCTCTTTTCTTCGATCTCGCCTCGAATAATCGCCTGAAACATGAAACTCAAGAAATATTTTTAACGTGTATCACATAAAAATAAATAATTTAAAATAATGCATTTAAATAATTCATGCACCACTAAGACTCATTTTAAAATTAAATAAATTCTTTAATAATTAAGTAATTGCATGGGTTATACGTGTACTGAATTTGAGCACTACAGTTCCTCCCTCACTTATATACATTTTGTCCTCGAAATTAAATCTTACCAAACAACTCCAGGTAGCGAATTCTCATGTCTGCTTCGGTCTCCCAGGTGGCCTCCTCCCCTGATTGATTCAGCCAATAGACTTTGACTAGCTTAGTCACCTTGTTCCGAAGTCTACGCTCCTGTCTGTCTAGGATTTGGACGGGTCTTTCCTCATATGACAGGTCTGGAGCCAACTGTAACGGTTCATAGCTCAACACGTGCGAAGGATTAGCTAGGTATTTCCTCAGCATCGAGACATGGAACACATTGTGTACCCCGACCAGATTCGGCGGAAGGGCAACACGATATGTCCCAACTCTGTACAGAATTTCGAAAGGTCCAATAAACCTCGTACCCAACTTGCCTCTCTTCCCAAATCTCATAACACCCTTCATAGATGCTATCTTTACAAAAACGTGATCGCCTATAGCAAACTCCAGATCTCTCCTTCTCTTATCAGCATAGCTCTTCTGACGGCTCTGGGCAGTCTTCATCTTGTCTCGAATCTTGACCACCATGTCTGCAGTCTGCTGAACTATTTCTGGACCAATTTCTACTCTCTCACCAATTTCATCCCAGTGAATCGGCGATCTGCACTTCCTTCCATACAAAGCCTCGTAGGGAGCCATACCTATGGATGCTTGAAAACCGTTGTTGTGGGTAAACTCCACTAGAGGTAGTTTAGATTCCCAATTCCCCTGGAAAAAGATCATACAGGCTCGCAATAGATCCTCCAAAATCTGAATCACTCGCTCAGATTGGCCATATGTCTGCGGGTGAAAAGCGGTACTAAAAGCAACTTTGTCCCCATGGCTGCCTGCAACCGCTTCCAAAAAGAAGATGTAAACCTCGGGTCTCTGCCAGACACAATAAAAACTGGGATCCCATGCAACCGAACTATCTCCTGATATAAAGCTCTGCATACTGCGTCATAGAGAAAGTCGTCTTTACTGGCAAGAAGTGTGCCGACTTGGTAATTCAATCCACTATGACCCAAATGATATTAAAACCTCTGACTGACTTTGCCAAGCCAACAACGAAGTCCATAGTGATGTTCTCTCATTTACACTCGGGGATAGGGAGTGGCTTAAGTATCCCTGATGACCTCTGATGCTCTGCTTTCACTTGCTGACAAGTGAGACATTCTGATACGAATCGGCGGATGTCTCTCTTCATACCTGGCCACCAGTACAAGATCGGCAGATCCTTGTACAACTTGGTACTCCCTGGATGAATGGAATGCGGAGATGCATGTGCCTCTGAAAAGATATCTTTTCTGATTGAATCAACACTAGGCACCCACATTATAATTCTGTATCTCACGATACCATCTGACACTGTGTAGAGTACACTGCCCTTAGCCTCATCTTCACCTGCATCGATCAAGCCTAGTGAGTTTAAAGACTCAACACGTATAAACTGGAAGTAACGAGTAATACGTAATAAACTCACACGCGACTTTAAAATAGATCATACATACTGGAACTTTAACATGTTATTAAAAGCTTGAACTTACATACATAACATAGACATGCCACACGTGAAAGTTTCTTAAACATGCTTGCATACTGTACATACATGAACATACATAAACTTCATCATTTTGCATAGAGGCATGTTTCAAAGCAATTGATACATACATAAATACGTCTGATCAGACCAAACCACGGTACCGGGCTGACAAGGAAGATCCACTGCCACATACATGAGATCCCCGTTCATGATTTAATGGGTGGATTGGTCCCCATTCATGCTTTAACGCTTTCCAATCCTGATCTAAACCCGTTCATGATTTAACGGGGTGGATTGGTCTCTGGTCATGATTTACCGCTTTCCAATCCCATACATAGATTTTGTCACAAGACATTTAGCATACTTCAAAAACTTGAAATATTTTATTTTGCACGTCGAGCATACTTACTTGGCGTTGAGGGATTCGTTGGGTTTAGGGCCACTGCTGCACATACCAACACATTCTCAAGTGCTTAGCTTTCATACTTAGACGTACTACTCGTACTCAACCCCGAAGTACAAAAATATCTTATGACATTCTAGATCACTCGGGTCTCGACCTCGTTAAATCATCGTACTAACCCATGACATCGAACGCCAAACAAATCTCTCAATGATTTGCGAACATTTCCCAAAATAAAAGACATGAACTCACTATTGAACCTGAAAAGAAAAAAAGAA
Organism: Primulina eburnea; assembly: GCF_022965805.1. Lineage (NCBI taxonomy): Eukaryota > Viridiplantae > Streptophyta > Magnoliopsida > Lamiales > Gesneriaceae > Primulina > Primulina eburnea. The sequence goes on from NC_133111.1 coordinate 14,418,721, forward strand.
ACCAAACACTCTAACGGATGGGGCCGCGCTCGGGCAGTAAAACTTTACCGCTCGAGCGGCAGGTCTACTGGAAAGAACACTCAGACAGAAACTATGGGAACACGGACGATAATTCATTTCTTAATCATCTTTGGTAATAATAAGATCAATTAAATAAACGGGGTCTAATTTTTTAAAAAAAATACAAGTGCGGAACATATTATAATCAATCTGATATAAAAATCAAAAGTAAAAATAGAAGTCTCGTACAAAATACATTAATGTCAAACTAGGGTTCAATCACTATACACATCAAGTGCTGAAACCTATTCTACTTCTGGGTCCGGACCTCCACGTTAATTTTGATCTCTCATCCTCTTCTTGACCTTGATCTTGTCCCACCTATTGTCATGCATACATACAAACACAACAACAGCCGGATAACTCCGGTGAGAACATAATTCCCAGTATAAACAACGTATACATGCAATCATATAAACATATATAAAAGCATATAACAGTTATCAGTAACATGTATCAAATCTGAAAACATGAAATGATATAAAACTGTAAATAAAACTCATATCTCTGACTCGACTCTGGTCTAGTCTAGTCTAGGGATCCCAGTTCCCGGACGTTGGCACATAATATCGAATCTCTGCAATAGAAGTCGATGTACTCCTAAGCAACATCGATATAACCAAACATCCAATATCTAGACACCTCTGCCAATGACTCGTTTTCAATATCTATCTTCTTTTCTCTGCTATTCTATATGTCAATAGAATAAGCATATACATTCAAGTAATACAAATGTTTTAAAACAAAAACAAACAAGTATGTGGTTTAGGTAAAACTCAAGTCGAATCTAACTCGATTCTTATTCCCCGATTCACATTGATTTACACATTTCTTTTCTCGATCTGATGAAGTCGAATTCTTGAACTCGAAGCTGTCAATACCCAATCTGGCAATGACATTATCGAGGAGTACGATATCAATATACAATCCAACCAATATTGAATATAATCAGAACTCAATCTAATTCTATTTTGACGGCATAACAGCACAATCTCGATATACCCAGCAATACAAAAGCATCAGATATCAATCTTAACAACTCATAATCAATCTATAAACACCATTCCAATACCAAATCTATATATTCTCAATCAAATCAATCTGAAAAACCATTACAATTCCATACGGTATATGTTCTTCGATCCGGTTTCGATTGTCTAATATCTCAAGAACACCATATATTAGTCATATCATGATTTCTCCCATACCATATTTTCAAACCATATCAAAGCATAAGAAAACTTACGTCCTTGTGAAGCCTTTGTCGAGAATAATATAGTATTGAACTTGGATTGAAATTCTAACGGACGGATCTTGCAAAATCACGATTTAAAATTCCAGGAAGACATTTCCATGAAGCTTCCCTCGTTTTTCCTCTTTTTCCTTTCTGAAATGAAGATGAAATCTTTATTATATATACAATGCATGGTAGAGAAACGTGGCTCATCCTTTGAACTGCACGTCTCGCGCATCTGCGCGACCTCAACCGGCGCACATGCGTGAGACCTATTGTCTCGGCATTCTTTGATTCCTCAGCTCGCGCATATGCACGCCCTCTCTTTGTGCATATGCGCGAGGTCTTCTGCCATGCTCGCGTATATGCGCGGCTAGTGTCGCGCATATGCGCGAGACCTTCTGTCCTCGCCCATATGATAACACATCCTATCTCAATTCTAGCCTCAAAGTGGTCCTTCTAATCACATCAAATCATAAATCAACAATCTCAGATTAACAGAATAATCTGGGGCATTACAGAAAGAGTGGCGCTTGGGCGGTAAAAAGTTAGCGCCTGCGCGTCGAGAACCTGGACTCTGCGACTCAGAAACTTATACTCTCCAATTTTGATTACACAGACAATGAACAACGCTTCGAGACTCATTCTAGGATGCTATGGCACAGACTCGACTCCAACAAACGTCCAAAACGGCGACACACACCAAACAAGCAACAAATCCGTAAACTCAAATTTTGACACCAATTGATTCCCACGATTTCTAATGCAACCAACGACTATCGACACGAAACGAAGCATCAAACTCATCCCAATCTCATACTCCATATACTTAAACACAGCAGCAATCACCCGAAGTTCCCAACGAAGTCTGCAACAAATAAACGTCAAGAACACATCAATAGCATCATTTTCAGAAAACACAGTTTGAGCAGTCCCACGAAAAACACCATAACTCACTCAATTTTTATCCAAATATTTCGAATTTTATATCAAATCGAAGGTATCGAAAAGTTCTACGTTTTATATGTTGAAAAAATCACAGTTTTTAGAATACAGTGAAAACGAAATTTTAGATCTGAAAATTATTTCAAAACTGATCCAACCAATTTCTTGCTCAAACTATGAACGTTATACATGAATTTTACGCATAATAAAAATCAACATAAATACTATGACAAGATCGACGCAGGAAAAACAGAATATACGTGCCTTTTGATATTTAAATTTACCGAACCGACGATACCGAAGCGGAGACAGAGCGAAGGTTGATTCGGGTCGATGGTGGCTCGATTTTCTTTGAAGAAATTTCAACAAAACTTTGCTGGAAATTGAAGGGAGGGGCGGCTGCTCTGTTGTTATGAACTCTAGGTTTTTCTTAAAAATTTAGAAGTGAAATGAATAAGGGGAAGTGTGTGCGTGCAAGTCTATCGTGTGCGTGTGTGTGTGATACAATTGTAACGTGTGTGTAAAGGTGTGTGCGTGTGTTATGCTAGTAATTAGGGAATAAAAATTGGCTTAATTCTACCATTAAGGTGCTAATTAAAAGTTAACTGAATTAACAAATTAAATAAAATACTATCCCTACTAATCCTTAAATAAAAGTCACCTAATTGAAATAAAGGGCACAAGCACCAAGTCTTTAAAGGTTGTAAAATCTTAAAATCACCTAACTAATAAATTAGGCTTTTACAAATTTATTAAAACTAAATAAATTATTTAAAATAACCCATCTTTAACTTAAAATAAAATACCACATTAAAATTGTCAAAATCGTCACCGGTCTCTTTTCCTCGATCTCTCCTCGAATAATCGCCTGAAACATGAAACTCAAGAAAATATTTTTAACGTGCATTACATAAACATAAATAATTCAAAATAATGCATTTAAATAATTCATGCACCACTAAGACTCATTTTAAAAATAAATAAATGCTTTAATAATTAAGTAATTGCATGGGTTATACGTATACTGAATTTGGGCACTACAGCATATCTAGGGGTGGACGAGGTGGAGTGACCCTCTCCCCGTCCTGAGGTTCTCTGTTCTCATTGTTCGCTTCCCGCAAAGTCTTACGTCTGGGAGGCATACTGTTCCAATATTTACCCAACACGTAAACCCAACATGCATGAACATAATACTAATATCATAAGATGCACGAAATTTTGAATTTAAATACGCACATGCAGAAATCATGAATTAATGCTTACTACATGAAATAATTTAAAACCTTAAAACTTACAGACTTGAGGTGTGACTTCGTGAGCTTCTCGCAACTGGCAGTAAGCATAACCATTGACACGCACACACTTACTCGTCCAACACACACACACATACACATTCTTAATTTCAGAGTTTCAGATTTTTTAAATAAGAAAGAAACCTAGGGTTCTTGAGGATAGCAGCAGCCGCCCATTTCTTTCAAATTTCCAGCAAGCTTTCGTCACTTTCGTTGAAATATTTTAGTGCCACAATCGTCCCCGATCAAGCCTCGCTCCGTTTCTGCTTCGGTATCATCGTTGCGGTATTTCAAATCATCAAAGGCACGTATATTCTGTTATTTTTCGTCATATTATGCTTTGTGCTGTTATTTATGCGTAAAAATACATATGTGATGTGTATAAGTTTGAGCAATGAGGTTTGGATCAACTTTGAAATGGTCTTTGGATCACAAATCCCGTTTTTGCTGTCATTTTTAAAACTGCGATTTTCCGGTCGTGATTTTGAGAAAACTTTCAACATGAAAATTGTATAACTTTTCGATACCTTCGATTTTACTGTAAATTCGGAATATTTGGATAAAAATTGAGTGAGTTATGGTGTTTTTCGTGGGACTGTTCAAACTGCGTTTTTCAGAAAATAATGTATTGATGAGTTCTTGAAGTTTTATTGTTGCAGGCTTCATTGGGGATCAACGGTTGATCGTTGTTGCGTATAGGTATGCCTAGTATGATGTTGGGTTGGTATTTTGTAAGCCGCTTAGTGTCCATAGGCACTGGAATTCACTAGAATGCGTAGGGAACAGTTTGGTGTCAAATTCCATGTTTTGAGTTGTATTGTGTCGTAGGTTGGACATCGTCGCTCCGAGGTGTTTGTACAGGTGGTGTCAATGTAGTAGCAACCTAGGATGGGTCCTCGAGTTTTT